>NC_133650.1:20179857-20479857 GCF_009905375.1 Apium graveolens | reverse complement strand
TCACTCATGAACCAGACAGTACATCGAGTGTCAACAGTGAAGTGGTGGAATTGATTCATAATTGACTGTGATTATCAGAAGATTTTCAGAAGAATGGTTGCTGCTCAAGATTAGTATTAATTCTCTATTAATTAATTAAGTCATATAATTTAATTAAGAAAATAAATTATATCTGCAAAGATTAATTTATTGATTAATTGAATTAATTGATTAATTAATTCAGAATTAATATTAAGAATTTTCAGAAGTTTAATTGGATTAAAAACAGTCTTAAATCAGCAAGACAATTGAAAATGAACTAGCATGACAATCTGGATTGTCATACCGATTGTCATGCCAAGTCATTTCAATAGTCATACCGAAAGTTCTACTGGGAAGGAGATTGTCTTGCTAGTTCAACTGATTGTCATACCGAAAGTCATTGTAGTTCAATCAGATTGTCTTGCTAGTACAATCAATAGTCCTACCGATTGTCTTGCTGAGCTCAGGATTGTCTTGCCGGTTCAACGAGAGTCTGTTGATTGATTTAAAAAGAACAGAAGCATCATACATTCATTATCATCCAACAACCAAGAACACAGAAAGAAAAGCAGCCGCAGAAAACATTTTATTTTTCATCTGCAAACTTCAAAATCATAATTTCTAGTTTGTAAAGTTAAATCCAATCAACTAGAAATCATTCTCTTCTTTTTGTGTAATTATCTAGCGGATCAAAATCCCTAGAACTTAATCTCAAATTGTGTTTAGCATTTGAATCTTTTTATTGCAAAAATAGAAAAAGTTCATGTCAAATTTATTCTAGATTTGTGATAATTAATTTGAGATTAATTCCTTGTAATCGATACAGTTGTTGTAACACCTTTCAAGTTTAATAATATTCTTATTTAACTTGAATTTTGTTTCATATTTTTATTCCGCATTTAATTCGATTATTTGGTATTGTTTGTATTCAACCCCCCTTCTACAAACACATTGGGACCTAACACTCACTCTAAAATTATTAACCCATTGTTGGGTTTCAGCATCAAATTTTTCAAAAATATACTTTAGGTCGTTAGCAATAAAACCAGAGCGCAATTCATTGAATTCATGACAAAACTCTCATCCTTCACCGCCTTCCTCTCAGCAGCTTAACTATTCACTTTGTCATCATCAAACACATCTTTGTCCATTTGCACAGAGGTGTTAAAAGTAGTGACTTTATCAACAGCTTTCTCCATGACTACAATTTCACCCTCAATGTGCACGTCCAATTGTAACTGAAAGATATCAACATCATTATCTTTTATGACTTGAGTAATTTGTTTCTCCAAATTTCTGACTTTGTCATGGAGATTGCTCTTGATTGAAGTGAAATTGAAGCTCAGCAACAGCTCGCATAATTGTGTGAAGTTTGTTCTTCTGTCCTGTAAGACCGGCTCTTCACTTCTTTCTCAGTGAAATACAGGGAATAGGTTGCGCCCAGAAATGTATGAATCATGTATTGTTCATCCGGGATAATTTTTTTGGCGCTTAGATGAGGCGCCCTATTTGTCTATAATATCAATTATTTGAGTTGGATTGGTTTTAGTTTCTAGAGGAGGATGAGTGACAGCAGCTGTGATGTGTTTTTCATTGGGATCTTTCTTGAGAGCGCAATGATTGGTTCTTTCAGCCTTTTGGTTTACCCCAATAGAAAATTCCTTGGACAATGAATTCATACCTGAAAAGGAAATACAAGACAAAGTTAGTAAAACATACTTTTTGAACACGCCTTCGAAAGAAGAGGCGTTCAACAAAATATGCAGATGTTTTTACAGAGATATACATGCATGCAATTACATATAAGGCAAATAAAGGAGGGCGCGCCCTAAAGAAATGCGCCTAGAGTTATAAAAAATAAATTTGTCTAAAAAAATAGAGAATAATTATTAAAGGCAAAATGTAAATTAGAATGCACACATGGAGGGAGGTGTTGTGCAAGACATGTCTTAATATAACAAGACTAAGTCACATTGAAAAATCATAAGAATCTGTTGACTTGTAATAGTTTGTGTAGTATGTAAATGTATTCTTTGAGTCTGTAAAAATCATTAGAAGACTAGACTGGAATATTTTTCTATGAACAACCATCAAGCTAAGTAATAAAGCTCTTGAAGAAGATCAAGCTTGATCATACCTCGGAATGAAGATACAAAACTTGAAGAAAAATAATATTGTAGATTGAAAAATATTCTAAGTCAGATGTCGAGAAGTCACAGATCAAGGAATATCAATAAGTCATATTGAGAATATTCAAACCTGTAGAGAAGTCATATCGAGATGGAAGCTACAGTGAAGTTTCTACAAGCTACCGAGATCTTTATCATGAAGTTATATAGAGAACTGAGATATTGCAATGAGATATCACAATGAGATATCGAAAAGTCTCTTCATGTCGCGATGTGAAGATATCTACAAGTCTTCTTATATTGTGATGTGGAGATACCGACAAGTTTTTTCATACCGTGAAGTGTAAATATCGACAAGTCTTTTCATACGGTGATGTGGAGGTATCTACAAGTCTATTTATACCGCGATGTGGAGATATCGACAAGTCTTTTCATACCGCAATGTAGAAATCTCTATAAAAGACTTTTTGTACTTAGAAGATCTCTATAAAAGTTTTATTTACATAATGCATCTATCATGAAGATTCCAATTACCAGTCAACAAATCATTTTATCATTAAAATGGAAAGTCTACAAATGTAGCTTGAGGAGTGCAAAGATCAAGGGTCAAGATGAACTGTAAAAAGGAGTGTAGCAGCTATGGAAGATTATTTGCAGATTTGTAGCGCTTAAAATATAAATAAACAAAAGAGCTTTAAAAATTGTGTTAGTATATATTGGTGCTATTCCTATAAACTTTGCATGTTATTCTATAAAGCATGTCACGTGTCCTTTCTCTACAAGTAACGAAATAGTCTAGAACTCTTTGTATTCTCTCAAGTAGAAGCTAAGTTCTTAATATTCAAGAACTTAGATTTGTAGCACAATCTATTTGATTTTGAATAAGATCAAGTGAGTTCTAATAAATATTTTATCTGTCTTTATCAGTTGATTAATTATCACTACAAACATACTCAAGCTGTTAAGTTCAACCAAGCCCAAAATACATAACTTGATTTACTGAAAATAACTTGAAAAAGTTCTTCTGAAAAATCAAGAAACACACATTCACCCCCCTGTGTGCATTCAATACCTAACAAGTTATATAAGAGCAAAATCTGAAAGTAAACAGATTAGATCTTGGAAGTATGAGTACACAAAACCTTAGCAGTATCAAGATTCCTATCTCTGACAAAGGGAACTACACACTGTGGAAAAAAGATGATGTTGTTCATCAAGATGACTCATCCACCATACCCTGAGATTCTAAGGCATGAACATTTTGTTCCTATGGTGAGGATACATGAAACAACTCAAGATGATGTTGTTGTTCCAGCTATTTTGTTTCTGCAATAAGGGAAGAAAGGAACATAGGGAGAATGACTTTGAAGGTTTTGTATGGGATTCTAAAAAATTATAAAATTGAGATGTTGCAGAGAAAATCATTGAAGATAAATCAAGGACATGTAGTTGATGTGTCAATTGACTTAATAGCAAATGACCAAAAGATGATTAAAAATGAAACTGAGTCTCAAATTTAAGTTGTATAGCCTATTGAGAAAAATGCAAGCAACCTCAAAAATAAGTTGTCTTGGAAGTTGAAGATGAAAAATTTTACACTCTTGATGAGTTGGATGAAATGGATCAATTCATGGTCAACCTGGCAAGAAAAGTTTTTAACATAAAGTTCAAGAAGCCCAGGTACTCTAAGTGTAAAGGTCAATCCTCCTACAATAATGATTGGAAAGGAAAATCTTAGATGAAAACCTCAAACACAACTGGAAAAGTGGTTGCAAATCAGGATATGTGGACAAGTCTAAAATTAGATGTTATAATTGTGATGAACCTGACTATTTTTCCACAGAATGCAGGAAGCCAAAGAAAGTGAAGAAAGATAACGCATACTTGGAGATTGAAGCTAAGTATGAGGCTCTTCTAAAAAATCAACAGAGAAATTCATATATTATAGAGGGAAAAAATTGGGATGACACAGATAATGAAAATGAAGATGAAGAATATGAAAATTATGCCCTTATGGCCAAGGATGAAGGAGAATCATCTGCATCAAAAAATGAGGTACCCATCCACTATTGATTTGAATACCTCGCAATATAAAGAAACTGTTGAAAATATGAGCATGGAAATATTCCACATTCACAAAGGTATGATGGCTACCACTGAAGAAATGAATATGTTATCTAAGTTGAATGAGGAATTGAAAAAGAGAAATTAGAGCTAGAACTGCAACATGTGAGCCTAAATTCTGTTAGGCAAGAAAATGAATATCTAAAATAAAAGCTAAAATGTGCATAGGAGATAGAGGCTATTCTAAGAGAAAAAATTTGAGAATAATGAACTTAAAACTAAGGCATTCAAGAAGCATTTGAATTAGTTGGCCTATATCATGAAAAGGACAACCCTTGTGCCAATGTGTCAATTGGACTAAACTATGAGGTTAATCCACTTGTAAAGAAAACTAAAACTAATAAAGGCAAAGAAAGATTGAACAAGGGAGTTGCTGATGTCTTACAAAAAGTGGATGTACCCTTATTCAACCCCGCTGAGGTGGACTTTAGTTAAGAGGAGCTCATCATTAAACAAGAAACTACAGACGGTGATGAAAGCAAAGAAAGTGTTAATTCAACTACCAACACTAAAAGTAAAAAGAAGCCTGTAACTTGTCTTGTCCCGAAGACTCCTAAAAGTGAAGTGAAAAGTGAAGGCATAAGGAAAAAAACAGGATTGAAAGATTGGAGTAAACAAAAGCAACAATTATTCTTATGTTGCAGATACCCTAGAAAATAATATAAAAATGTGGCTCAATAAATCATCAAACTCATTTTTATAAAAAGACTGTTAGTGAGCCCAATCATATGGCATGCAAATACAATAAAGCATAAACTGACAATCTCTATCCTTTTTGTGACAAGTTTGATTGCATTTCTTACAACATGAAGGTCATGACTAGTTGCCATAAACTAGTAAAAGATTTAAATGAAATTAACTTTGGATCTGAGGTCAAGAATGAGAATGCTAATCAACCTAAGAAAAATGTTTGTTTTGATAACTCAAGCTATATTCTTGCTAACTCTGCAAAGAAGAAGAATATGCCCAACATAGCTTGTGTAGATAAAAACACTTAAAACTATTGTGTGCATGACAAGAAGAATAAATTCATGTATGTCATTGATAGTTGCTTTTTCAGACACATGACAGGTGATAGACCCCTACTATCACAGTTTGAGGAGAAATTGGTGACCTTTGGAGACAACAACAAGGGATTCACAATGGGATTTGACAATTTGATTTGTGGAAATGTTGGCATTCAAGATGTAGGAATGGTTGGAGGACTTGAGGTTAATCTTCTAAGTGTCATCCAATTCACATATAGAGGATTCAAGGTTAATTTTGCAAAGAAGATTGCTCAATCTCAAATAGGAATAATGATGAAATTGCTCTCAAATGAGTAAGAAAAGGAAGCTTTTTTACTGCAGACATGAACCCAACAGACAAGGACAAGGTATGTTGTTTCTCCACTAAAGCATCAAATTAACAATGATGGATTTGGCACAAAAATCTCTCCCACCTAAACTTCAAGGCAATCAACACTCTAGTAAATAGAGGATTAGTGAGAGACATTCATGCACTGGATTTTGCTCAAGATGGGGTATGTGATGCTTGTCAGGAAGGAAAGATGAAAAGATCAAGTCACAAAAACAAGACTGTAAACTCTATTGATGCTCCTCTCCAACTTATCCACATGCATTTGTTTGGTCCCGTGAATGTCATGTCCAATTCCAAGAAAAGATATGTGTTAGTAATGGTGGATGACTACTCAAGATACACTTGGGTGGAATTAATGCATTCTAAAGATGAAACTCCATATATTATCATTAAACACATAAAGAAGATTAAGAATTAGGTTGAACATCACAACTCTGTAAAAAGATTGAGAAGTGACAATGGAACTGAATTCAGAAATGTCATAATGAATAATTTCTGTAAAGATAATGGCATTACTCAAGAGTTTTCAGCTCCAAAAACACCTCAACAAAACAATATTGTTGAAAGGAAAAATAGAACTCTAGTTGAAGCTGTAAGGACAACGTTGCAGAATGATAAGTATAACGACTCGTATATTTTTATAATATTTAAATGTGTGATTATTAAATAATTAATTAAATAAATTAGGTGTATGGGTTCTATTAGTTGGATATTATTCTTGTTAATATTTTATTAATTATGTGTGATTATTGGTGTTCAAGTATCGTTTGTGTAATTAGTCATTGAGCTGTGTTGTTTTGTTTTTGTATTTAAAGGTAATTTTATTTAAGGTTTATTTTCATAAATATTGGGATTATCTCTAAAATCATTATTATGGCTTCATAATTTTATTAATTATTTTTAGGAATTTATAAAATTTAGAAATCAATATTTTATTGATTATTTATCGTTAAATGATTTTCTGATTTCATTTAATTGTATAATCAGTAATTAATTCTAGAATTCTTCAAAAATTTTGAAAATTCTATTTTTATTAACTTTTAATTATTGGTGATATTTTATAAAATATTTTATTAATGCTCGGGTTTTGATTATCCGTGAATTGCTCGTTATAACAAAAATGCGGGTCAGATAAATGTTATTGCGGGGTTTATTCGGTTAATAAAAAAAGGGGGGGCAAGGGTTTGTAAAACCGGGTTCAACCCGTTTTATTTTTGGCAGTTCGTGTCTCTCTCTCTCTCTCTCGTTAATCTATCTCTCCTCTTTCTCTCTCAAATCTTCCTCACCTCTCTTATTTTCTTTGTTTTAATTTTGTTCCTCCCTGTTCGGGTTTTTGCCCCAGTTCTGGTAAGTTTCTGATGCTGCCTGTTTTTTCCTCGGCCGCCGGCTTCTTTCCGGCAAGGTGGCCTGGGTGGTGTGATATGTGGTAGTTGTGTGCGTATATATATATATATATATATATCTGTACATGGATGCAATTGCTGTGAACCCACCTCTGATTCTTTCTGTTTCTTTTGTTTTTCCGGCGACTTTCGCCGCTGCTCCGTTACTGCTGCGTGTTTGCACGCGCGTGTTGTTGTATAGTTGTGCGTAAATTGTTGGCCTTGTAACCACTGGTTTTCTGCAGTTAGTTGTGATGAAAATTTGTGATAATTGTTTGGGATTATTCGAAATTATTTTGTATTACTTTTCGATGATTCCGAAAATTTTATTGGTGAAATTCGTGCTGGAAAACCGAATTAATCGGGTACCCACGAATTTCGCCGCCGTCGTCGATGAACTTCGGTGAGTCGACGGTGGACTGTGATGACGTTGTTCTGAGTCCTACAATTTAAAATGCAAAATATGATTTAAAATGCAAATTTCGAATAAAGTTATAAAATGCGAGTTAAGACATAAAAAGCAGATAATAACGAATAATTGGTGTTTGTGAATTGACAGTGTTGACTGGAATCGGTGGTTGGGAATTGTATTGTATTTGGTTTGAATTGGTTGTGAATGATTTGACGTCGGGACGTTCGACGGGTTAGCCGATAATCAAAGGAGGTGCTGCCCGATTTCCGGAATACGAGGTCGTACTCAATAACTATCGGAACGTCGATCAGTTATATTAACGTACTCTAAACAAAATCTGATTATGTGTTGTGATGAAATACTTTACGAAAATCGATAACCCTAATTTCATAAAAGGATAAATATACCTATTTTCTGAAAACGAACCGACTTTTGAAGATGTGAGCCCTAATTGATTTGTGTATTATAATATCGGATATATTACGAGTCAGGTTTTGTTAACGTTCGGGTAGGTTGTTAGCGAGGATAGTCAAGCATACTCGACCGTCTAATTTAGGGTATTTTGGTTCCTGTAGGTTCCAGTTGAAACCCTTAACATCCCGGTCAGTGCAAAGCTAGTCAGAAATTAGTGTTAAAGCGTATTAAGGCAAGTACCCCTGACCATATCTTTATGGTTCAACATATATGAATATAATGTTGTTTTATTCTCATAGTGGAACAGAATGATTTAAGTTACGTATCCCCTGGGTTTCAAATTATTTTACTAACTTGTGTTTTGGGGGAAAAGTAACTTCTGAAAATACCTATCTCTAAGTTTTGAATAAAACGGAAATGTTTTGGAAAATGTGTTGTGTTATAATTGTTTTGGACAAGAGATGGGTAAGTGATTTGGAAAACTGGATAAAAATGATCAGATAATTGGATGAGTGTGCGCGAAGGCCCGTAACGGCCTGGAAGTTAGCGTAAGAGGCGAAGTGGTTGCGCACCCTGTTATAACCACCAGCCCAGCGTGACAGAGGCCTAGCTAGTCTCTGAGTTCCGGAACAAGTTTCATAGGATAGCCTGATCAGCTATCTCACCAGGGATCATCCAATGTTTTTATATCTGAGCAAGCGATTTTGAGGTTCCCGGAGAGGAACAAGTTTTATAGGTCCTGTGATGGGACAAGTTTTATGGTTCCCGTGATGGAACAATTAGTTTTATAGGTCCTGTGATGGGACAAGTTTTATGGTTCCCGTGATGGAACAATTAGTTTTATAGGTCCTGTGATGGGACGAATGATTTGAAAATGGAAGTAGCATGCTAAAATTTAACCCTATTATTTACACAGCACTATTAATAAATGTTTAGAGAGCATGCTAGCTATTAAAGATCCAGTTTTCAACATTTTATCAGTTTTTATCTGTTTACACTTGTTTTACTTATTTTCTACTAACAAGTTGTAATTTATGTTCCTACAATTGTTTATTATAAACTGTTTTAGTTAGTATTCATATAGTGGTACTGCTGAGCGGTTGATCGCTCACTCTTGCAAATGTGTTTGTATATTTTCACATTGCAGATGCCTAGGAGATGTTGTTGTCTTGTTAAGGGCCAGTTTCCAATTCCTCCTGTGTCGAGCTCCTCTGAATAGGTTGTGTCTGACGAAGGGTGGTATGTGAGTTGCTGTAGAATAATAGTCATCGCAGGTTGTTTTAATAAGATGGTTTGTAACAAGTGTGTAACCTAAATTAGACTTGAACCTGGAAAAGAACTTGTGGAAGAGTTGTTTATATTGAAATAAAGTAAGTTAGTTGTATTATAATTATAGTTTCATGTTGTTAGTGACGTCAACTCCTGACCTGGGGTTGAGGTCGTCACAATAAGTTTCCAACAAGCTTTTGGGAAGAAGCTGTTAACACAACATGTTATATTCAAAATAGATATTTGATAAATAAAAGCATTGGCAAGTCACCCTTCTCAATCATGTCTGGAAAGAAGCCCACAGTTAAACATCTTCTTGTGTTTAGAAGAAAATACTTTATGTTACAGGATAATTTAGAATATAAGCCCACAGTTAAACATCTTCTTGTGTTTAGAAGAAAATACTTTATGTTACAGGATAATTTAGAATATGTTGGAAATTTGACTCTAAAGTATTTGAAGCTATCTTTATTGGTTACTCCTTGGAAAGGACTGCATACAGAGTCTATGTGCTAGAGCAAAGAAATATTATGGAGATGATGTAACTTAATGATGACAAATACCCTGGATTGGACTGCATTGATGAAAGTGTTAGATATATTTGATAATGTCATGACTAATATGATTTATGTTTAGTTTTCAGATCTTACTTAAACAGGATAAATCAGTACTTACTGGAAGTCAGGACTTAAGGATATCAGTACTTATATTATCAGGAGATAATTTTCAGAAGATGGATATCAGAACTTAAGTACTGAAGGACTATCAGATAAGGACAACAGCTGATTAAAGGAAAGAAGATCGAGACAAACATAAGAAGAGATATGCATGAAGAAGGAATTCTATGAATAATAGAATACTTGGAAGAAAAGATATCTGATTGATATATTTTAGGAAGCAGAATCATATTCCATATCAATTAGCGATTATCTTATAACTGTGTAGTATATAAACACAGACATAGGGTTTACACTATAAGTGTTATCATATTCGAGAAGATTATTCATTGTAACCCTAGCAGCTCTCGTGATATTTGTTCATCACTGAGAGGTAACAGTTCCATACTGTAACAGAGTTTATTGTTTCAATAAAGTTTGTTTTCTGTTACTTGAGTTATTAAAGTTCGATTTGATTGTACTTTAAACTGTATTCACCCCCTCTACAATGTGTGTGTGACCTAACAAGTGGTATCAGAGCCTATTTGTTAACGCACAAACAGTTTAAGATCCAAACACAATCATGTCTGACACATAAACTTTAACTAAGCCTACCAAAACTGAAGAACCTCCAAAGACACAAATTCAAAGTCGGTATGAGACCATTAGAGTTCCCATACTGAGATCATCTGAATATGCCATATGAAAGGTGAGGATGACCATGTTTCTGGAAGCTACAGATCCAGAATATCTTGATAGAATCAAGGAAGGACCTCACAAACCAACCAAGCTCGCGGTTGCAGTTGCAGGTGAAGCAGCAAAGACTGTACCAAAGGAGAAGAGTGATTATACTGCTGAAGATATCGCATCAATTGCTAAGGATGCTAAGGTACGACACTTACTGCATAATGCCATTGATAATATAATGTCAAACAGGGTAATTAACTGCAAGACTGCAAAGGAGATATGGGATGCTCTGGAAACAAGGTGTCAGGGAACTGATACAATTAAAAAGAACAGGAAAACAATACTCACTCAAGAGTATGAACACTTTGACTCAAAGGCTAATGAGTCATTGACTGATTTATATGATAGATTTGTCAAACTCTTGAATGATTTGTCACTGGTTAATAAGGAGTATGATCTTGAAGATTCAAACCTTAAATTCCTGTTAGCTCTTCCTGAATGCTGGGATTTGAAGGCAACAACAATAAGAGATAACTACAATCTTTATGAAACAACTCTTGATGAAATTTATGGAATGCTCAAGACTCATGAACTTGAGATGGAACAAAGAAGCAAGAGGAAAGGAGGAAAGTCAAGGACAGTTGCTCTTAAGGCTGAAAAAGAATCCCCCAAGGAAGCTACCTCAAGGAAAGCTCTTTTCACAAAGTCTGATACTGAGTCATCAAGTTCTGAAAGTGATGATGACTCAGATTCTGAAAGCTTGCCTGAGACTGATACTGATGAGGAGATGATGAAGCTGTGTGCTCTTATGGTGAAAGGGATCACAAAGATTGCATACAGGAAGTTCAGGAAGGGAAATAAGTTTTCCAGGAAATGCACAAGTTCTGATAAGAAGAATTTCAGAAGATCTGAGGGCAGAGGAGGAAAGTCTGATAGAGGAGATTATACCAATGTCAAATGCTATAACTGTGGTGAGAAAGGCCACATATCTCCTGATTGCAAGAAAGTGAAGGGTGACAAAGGCAAGGCTCTTGTCACAAAGAAGAAAAGCTGGACAGACACCTCAGACTCTGAAAGTGAGGAGAATTATGCTTTGATGGCAAATGCTGATAAAGCAAGTGTTGAAAGCAGTTCTGAAGCTGCTGAATCAAAGGTACCTCAGACTACTTATGCTTTTCATACTGATGATATTAATGAGTTGAGAAGATATCTTAAAACCATGTTTGTTAGTTATAGAGATCAAACTTTAACATGTGAAAGATTAACTTCTGAAAATCTTGCTTTTAAGAAAAGAAATGATTTCTTAGAAAAAAAGTTAGTTATGTTCCATCAAACTCAGAAAGATAGAGATGATGCTTTTTATGTTAGGGATGAAGTGCTAAAAATGAATGAATATCTAAAAACTGAGTTAGAAAAGGAAAGAGAGGTTATCAGGACTTGGACTAACTCTGGCAGAACAACTCAAAATTTGCTAAGTAGTGAAAACTGGAAAGAGGGCTTAGGTTATGGAGAGGATAAGAATGATAAAGGAACTGTAGAAATTAAGCATGTTGTTGTTAAGCAAAAGCCAAAGTTAGAACCTGTTAAGTTTATAACTGTAAAGTCTGATAATGAGAAATCAGAAGTTAAAAAGGGATTAACTTCTGACAAACTAAAACATGAAAAGACAACTGAAGTAAACATAGGTTTAATGACTAAGAAGCAGCTTAAGCATAAGCTGAAAGATGTTAAGAACGCAAACAAGGTAAAATCACCTAGGAAAAATAGGAATGGAAAGGAAGGTGTGAATAAAAGCAATGATTATAAGCCTGTTCCTAAAGCTCCCAGGAAAACGTGTCATAACTGTGGAAGTTCTAACCATCTGGCCTTTTTTTGCAGGAAGAATAAGAACATAAACTCCTTACCTTTAAAGTCAGGAGTTAAGAGTCAGTCTGTTAGATATAAGCCACAAAATCCTTGTTTTCATTGTGGTAGTTTATGACATTCCATTTATACTTGTAAAGATAATTACCATCATTGGAAGGTAAAGATGCATCTTCATATACTTTCTCAAGATGAGGCCTATGTGGACTGCATAGAAAGAGGTCATCATGTTCCAATGAGAGCTGTAATAGGAAACGAGTCATCTGTTCCCAAACCAAGGCATGAATGGTCTGATCCTGACATTGAACAAGTCAGGAAGGATAAAAAGGCCATGAACATTCTGTTCAATGGAGTTGATGCAGACATGTTTGACAACATTATAAACTGCAAAACTGCCAAGAAAGTCTGGGATACTATACAGATAATATGTGATGGCAATGAGCAAGTTAGAGAAAATAAAATGCAGCTCTTGATTTAGCAATATGAGCATTTTCACAATGAGGAAAGTGAGTCACTCACTGACATTTTTAGTAGATTCCAAAAACTACTAAATGCTCTTAAGTTACATGGAAGAGTCTATCAGACTAAAGACTCTAATCTGAAATTCCTTAGATCTCTTCCAAAGGAATGGAAACTAATGACAGTCTCATTGAGAAACTCACAAGATTATAAAGAGTTTACTTTGGAGAGACTGTATGGCATCCTGAAGACCTATGAGCTTGAGATAGAGCAGGATGAAAGGATGGAGAGAGGAAAGAAGAAAGGAGGATCCATTGCACTAGTTGCTGATTTGGAAAAGGAGAAGGAAGTGAAGATGGAAGCTGTTGAGTCAACTTCTAAGGTCTGTGAGAACAAGGGCAAGGGGCTTGCAGCAGAAAGTGAAGATTCATTGAGCCAAGATGACATGGAGGACATTAATGAGCACCTAGCATTTCTCTCCAGGAGATTTGACAAGCTCAAGTTAAAAAAGAACTTTGGAGCAGCCAAGCCAAATATAAACATGGTGGATAAGTCAAAATTCAAATGTTTCAAATGTGGCTTGGCAGGGCATTTTGCAAATGAGTGTAGAAAGTCAGATTTCAGTAAGAAAAGGTTTGAGTCTGTGGATTATAAGCAAAAATAATTTGATCTACTCAAACAAAAGGAAAGGGCTTTTATTACACAAGAGAATGACTGGGCAGCAGATGGTTTGGATGAAGATGAGGATGTCAGTTATGTCAATCTAGCCCTAATGGCCAAGTCTGATGAAACAGAGACTAGTTCCTCAAGCAATCAGGTAATTACTACAAACCTTGCACATTTATCTAAAGCTGAGTGTAATGATGCCATAAATGACATGTCTACAGAATTATATCACTTGCGTGTTACACTTAAGTCTCTTACTAAAGAAAATGCTAAAATCAAAGAAAACAACTTGTTTTTAAGTGAGAGGAATAATGTGCCTGAGTCTCAGTTTATTGATTTTGAGAAATTAAGAATTGAGTGTAAGATTGCTAAGGAGGAATTAACCGAGTCCTTGAAAAAGGAAGAGATGTTAAAGAAGCAGCTCGAGCGTGAACAAGAGGTGATTAAAGCATGGAAAACATCCAGGGATGTCCATGCTCAAATCACCAAAGTTCAAGGAATTGAGTCTTTTTGTGATGAAGCCTGGAAAAAGAATAAAGAGAAACTAGAACCCAATTTGGTAGATGGTTTGCTGACAGATGTAGACTCGACGGATGATGAGGACTATCCGTCGGATAACAAAAAGTGTTATCCGTCGAAAGATGAAAATCCTCATCCGTCGGCTGTGAGCAAGCCCATTAGCAAAGCCAAACTAATCAAGCTAAATGAGAAGTATGGGTCTGTTTCCAAGAACTTTGTTTCAGGAGAGTCAAGCCAAGTTAAGAAAGGGAGAAAGGCTAATGTTGGTCACATGACTATCAAACAGTTGAGTGACAGACTTGAGAAAATTGAGGTAAAAATAGAGACTAAAAGGAAAAACAATAGGAATGGTAAAGTAGGGATTAACAAACACAATAACTACACACCTGATAAATATGCTCCTAGAAAAATCTGTGTCAAGTGTGGTAGTGTAAATCATTTGTCCGTTAATTGCAAATCTGCCATGCCTACTCCCATGTCTGTTCAGTCTCAATTTCCTCACATGAATGAAATGCCTTCCATGTCTGTTAATGTTATGCCTACACAGAACATGAATGCACAGTTTGCTAATATGCCATTTGTACCTAATCCATATTATGCTGCATACAGTATGCCTCAAATGTCATTTAGCATGCCCTACTGGAATAACATGTTTACACCAAGCATGTCATTTCCTAGTAGCCATAATATGCATGATAATTCTGTTGCATTAAATGGTTTCAAAGGTCCAACCCAAATGACTAAGGAAGAATCTGAAATTCCCAAGTCAAATGAGTTAAGACCTAAGAAACAGAAGAAGAAAGCTAACAAGGCAGGACCCAAGGAAACTTGGGTACCAAAATCAACTTGATTTGATTTTGATGTGTGCAGGGAAACAGAAGGAATCTTTGGTACTTGGATAGTGGTTGTTCAAGACACATGACTGGTGCTTCTACCCTGCTCACAGAGTTTAAGGAGAGAGCTGGCCCAAGTATTACTTTTGGAGATGACAGCAAGGGTTATACTGTGGGATATGGCTTGATTTCAAAGGACAATGTCATCATAGAGGAGGTTGCCTTAGTGGATGGTCTTAAACACAATCTGTTGAGTATCAGCCAGCTTTGTGACTAAGGCAATTCAGTAACCTTCAACAAAGAAGCCTGTGTTGTGACTAATAATCAAAGCAACAAAGTGGTTCTCACTGGTGTGAGAAGAGGAAATGTGTACCTAGCTGATTTCAACTCAACTAAAGCTGAATCTATAACTTGTCTTCTCAGTAAAGCAAGTCTAGATGAAAGTTGGATATGGCACAAGAAGCTATCCCATTTAAACTTCAAGACCATGAATGAGTTGGTAAAGAAAAAACTAGTAAGAGGCATTCCTCTAGTGGAGTTTACTAAGGATGGACTGTGTGATGCCTGCCAAAAGGGGAAGCAGATTAAAGCATCATTCAGGAAGAAACTTGATTCAGCAATTGAAGAGCCTTTGTAACTGCTTCACATGGATTTGTTTGGACCAGTCAATGTATTGTCAATATCAAGGAAAAGATTTTGCCTAGTAATTGTAGATGATTTCTCAAAGTTCTCTTGGACATATTTCCTAAAGTCTAAAGATGAGGCTAGTGAAATCATCATCAATCACATAAGGCAAGTTAACAATCATCCTGATTTCAAAGTTAGAAGAATCAGGAGTGACAATGGAACTGAGTTCAAGAACTATGTCATGAGAGCATTTTGTGAAGAAAATGGGATCTTGCATGAGTTTTTAGCAGCAAGGACTCCACAACATAATGGAGTAGTGGAAAGGAAGAACAGATCACTTATTGAAGCTGCAAGGACAATGCTTGAAGAATCTAAACTTCTAACATATTTCTGGGCTGAAGCTGTAAATACTGCATGCTACACTCAGAACATTTCTCTGATTAATCAAGCAAGATGCATGACTCCTTATCAATTGTTCAAGAACAAGAAGCCAACTCTAAACTTTCTTCATGTCTTTGGCTGCAAATGCTATATCCTGAGAAATCAAACTGATCAAAATGGGAAGTTTGATGTTAAAGCAGATGAAGGAATTTTTGTTGGATATGCTGTTGGTAAAGCATATAGAGTCTACAATCTAAGAACCAACATTGTTGTGGAATCTATACATGTTGTGTTTGATGATAAAAAGATTGAAGGACTGGAAGATGGTGATCACCATGAGAGCCTCAAATTCGACAATGTTGAGATGGTTAGTGATGAAAGTGATGATGAGAGTGATCAAGAAACAATGTCTAAGGATAATGCAGACAAATCTACCACCAATGAAGCACAAAACTCAACATCCGTCGAGTTGCATAATGCTTCATCCGTCGCAAGGCAATCTGTGTTATCCGTCGGAAGACAACCTGCCTCATCCGTCGATAATCAAAATTCACCATCTGTCGGGTTATCAAAAGGAGCAGGAGGTCAAGACAGATCACCTACAGAAAATTCTCCCTTCTCAAATCAAAGACCATAAACTCAGGGGGAGTTTCTAGCAATTAAAACTCAATCACACATCAAGACAATCATGAGGCCTCTTCATCTAGAGCTAATCTACCTCAGCAAAGGAAATGGACAAAATATCACCCCTTTGAGCTTATTATTGGTGATGTGTCTTCTAGAGTTCAAACAAGAAGAGCAACTCAGGAAGAATGTCTATACAACAGCTTTCTATCAAAGGAAGAACCAAAGAAGGTAGAAGAAGCTTTGTTGGATCCTGATTGGATTTTAGCTATGCAAGAGGAGCTAAACCAATTTGAAAGGAATAAAGTATGGAAGCTAGTACCCAAGCCTAAAGGAAAGAATCCAATAGACACCAAGTGGGTATTCAGAAACAAGATGGATGAAAATGGCATAGTAATCAGGAATAAAGCTAGATTGGTTGCTAAGGGTTATTGTCAGAAAGTAGGAATAGATTTTGATGAAACTTTTGCTCCTGTTGCAAGAATTGAAGCCATCAGAATCTTCTTAGCTTATACAGCCCATGCCAATTTCAAGGTCTATCAAATGGATGTCAAAAGTGCCTTTCTGAATGGAGATTTGGAGGAAGAAGTATATGTCAGTCAACCTCCTGGTTTTGAGGATCCAAAATTTCCAGAATATGTCTATTATCTTCTGAAAGCACTTTATGGACTGAAGCAAGCACCTAGAGCCTGGTATGACACTTTATCAAAGTTCCTTTTGGAAAATCACTTCACAAGAGGTACTGTAGATAAAACTTTATTTTTCAGAAATGTTAATGGCTCTAGCATACTTGTTCAAATTTATGTAGATGATATTATTTTTGGCTCTACAGATGAGAAACATTGTAAAAATTTTGCCAAATTGATGCAAAGTAAGTATGAAATGAGTATGATGGGAGAACTAACTTACTTTCTTGGTTTACAAGTTAAGCAAGTTAGTGATGGAATATTAATTAGTCAAACTAAATATATTTTTGATCTTTTAAAGAAGTTTGATCTAATGGATTGCACATCTGCAAAAACTCCCATGGCCACTGCAACTAAGCTTGAATTAAACACTACTGAAAAGTCTGTGGACATTTCAAGTTATAGAGGCATGGTTGGCTCTCTTCTGTACTTAACAGCTAGTAGGCCAGATATAATGTTTGCTACATGTTTGTGTGCTAGATTTCAGGCTGATCCTAGAGAATCTCACTTGATAGCTATTAAGAGAATTTTCAGATATCTCAAGGGAACACCAAAACTTGGCATTTGGTACCCTAGAGATTCTGGTTTTGATCTAACTGGTTATTCAGATGCAGATTATGCAGGTTGTAGAATTGACAGAAAGAGCACTACAGAAACCTGTCAATTTCTAGGAAACAAGCTTGTGTCCTGGTTCAGTAAAAAGCAAAATTCAGTTTCTACTTCTACAACTGAAGCTGAATATATTGCTGCTGGCAGTTGTTGTACACAGATTTTATGGATGAAAAATCAATTGCTAGACTATGATTTGCAAGTTGAGAGAATTCTTATTTTCTGTGATAACACAAGTGCAATTGCCATCACTGAAAATCCAGTGCAACATTCAAGGACAAAGCACATAGACATCAAGTACCATTTCATAAAGGAACATGTGATGAATGGTACTGTGGAATTACATTTTGTTCCAAGTGAGAAGCAACTTGCAGATATCTTTACCAAGCCACTGGATGAATCCACCTTTTCAAGGTTGGTAAGTGAGTTAGGTATGCTTAATTACGCTTAAATTTATCTGAGTTATTTTGCAAGTTGTAATGTAGCCAGAAATTTAGTTGAATTTTAAGTCTTGGATGAGATTTTGGCCAAGTCAAAATTTGCATCTCGACGGATGATCATTATCCATCGAGTTTAGTCATCCGTCGATACCCTACTTGCTAATAAAAGTCAATTACTTTTCTAGAATACTTTATGACTCGACGGATATCAGTTTATCCTCATTCGTCAAATTGTCTAAATCTCAGCCGTTAATTCCTTGAACATTATCCATCGAGTATACTTACAGTTTGTAAGCATTACACGACGGATTATGGGTGGAATTTTTACAGTTTATTTTTAAACGGCTATTTTAGGCAATTTCTATTGGTTAATTTACTTTCCTTTATTATTTTTGTCAGTTATTTTTGAGATAGTATAAAAGCTTATTTCATTCCAATTATTTTATTTTATCATTCTCAAATTCAACTGCTCTTATTTCATTCTCTCTCAAGCAAATATTCTCTTTCTCTTCAAGCTTTCTTTCTCTAACAATGGCACCTGTAGTAAAAATTATGTCTCAAACTGGGTTCATTTATGAGAAGAACAACTTCACTGCATTGGTCAATAAGGGTATTCAGCAATCAGAGGACTATCATAAGATGATGGACTTTGTGAAGAACTACAAGCTAAATTACGCCATGTTGGAATCACCCACAATCTTCTGTGAAGTTGTTGAAGAGATGTGGACCATTGCAATCTACAACTCTACTGACAAGACCATCACTCTAACCATCAAAGGTAATGAATTCACTATCAATAGTGATGTGATAAAAGCATGTTTCAAAATTCCTGATAATAATGTGACTTCACCACACACTGACACTGATATTATCAATATACTTAATTCCATGCATTATGTACTTCCTAGTTCCAAACTGAGTGATATTAGAAGAATGGGTCTTAGGAAGGAGTGGAGTTTCATGTGTGATGTAGTTACTAAGGTTTTCTCTGGAAAAGTCAGTAATTTTGATTCTGTAAACATTTCCATGCTATACATGCTAGTCACAGATAAATTTTACAATTTCAGTGATTTTGTCTTGATTGAGTTAGGTTTTAAACTAGGTGAGTTAGCTAAAAGAGGAAAGAATGTGTATTATGCTAGATTTTTCATGTTATTGGCTAACCATCTATGTCAAGAAATTGTGCTTGAGAACCCAAACAACAAACTGGCTTGTTGGGTTCAAGAGAGAAGACTCATTGCAGATTTGAACAGAGCCAACCATCACAGGGATGTGCCAATGTTCTATTTTCCTGTAATGCAGACAACTCAGGTAAATGAGGTAAGTTCATCCATCCCTACAACTATTCCAACCTCCTCCATTTCTTTGAGTTCAGGAATATCTATGGCAACTGTGATAATGACCAAACAGTTGCCTACCAAAGCTGCCAAAACTACTGCAATTTCTAAATCCAAATCAAAGAAAACCCCCTCTGGTATCTCTCAAAAGGTACCAGTTGAAAAATCCACCAAAGCCAAAGAGGGGAGTGTGAAGGAGGGTAAGTTAGGTGAGGGAAGGGGTGAACATCAAAGAAACCCCAAGAATAAGGTTGGAGAGTTGAGTGAATCCCAGCCTAGCCACACTGCAGTTTCCCAATAAACTGCAGTGCTTAAAAGGGACAAAAGCTCACTTCTAGCTACATCTTCCCAAAAGGATACAGTTATTGAACATAGCTCTCAGCCAATAGCACAGGCCAAAAGGGTTAGGGACACAAGCTCACCCCAAACTTACATAAGAAAGAAGAAATCTAAAACCTCTGGGGATACACAGGGCACACACACAGTGCAAACTGGTGCTAAAGACACAGTCCCTGCACTCTCTCAAATTCAGTTTGATGTGGCTCCAATAAATGTGGAGTCACAGCCAAAATCTCTAATAATAGAAGCATCTGAAACATCCTACTCACCAACAAACTCTCTGGAAGTGGATATGATAAACACTTCAATTCCTGATTCCCCTTCTTTAACTCTGTTAGGGAAGCCAAAATCCAGTGCAAGTGAGCATCATCTTTTAGATGATTTGTTGGCTCACTTGCCAATTCTTTCAGATTCTATTGTGACATCTGTGCCCCAAATATCTTCAATCAACACAGAGTCAACAATAGTTTCTCTTCCCACCTCATTCATTTCTACTCTCTCGATGGATATTGTTCATCCATCGAGTAGTGATTATATCCCAATGGATAAGCTTAACAGCAGTTATCCGTCGGACAACATTACTACTCACTCGACGGATATCACTTATCCGTCGAGTATCTCTGCACAACTTCAAACTTCAACTATTTCAAGTGCAGAAGATTTAGTGGTTGTACAGTCACTCTTAGGATTGAGAGAGGAGAGTGTATTGAGTGAGAGGCTAGGTTGCTCCCAGGCAAAAGGAGAGGAAGAGAGTGAAAATCAGCAATCCATTTATTCAGGATTGGCAAAAGTGAGTGAGAGGAGTCCCACCTTAGTAGGTGAAGGTGAGGGTGTGAGGGTGGGGAGCCAGGGTGAGACCCTGATGCAACAAAAGAGAGATTATGAGAGAAAGGCAGGTACAGGAGAAATAAGGGTGGATCCAGCCATTGCTAGTGAGTCAATGATTGTGAATGATGCTGAAAAGGAAAGACAATTTCAGCAACATTACAAAGCTGTAATTGATAACATTTCCTTGGATGCTGACACTTTTACTCATCCTGTGTCAGCCTATCAATTGTTGGATGCTCAGGGAAATGTGGAGGCAGAACAGACTTTGAACTTAGTACACACCTCAGAATCTCTTCAAAGAGATAAAGCTGCTGTCAATAGGATGCCTTCCCAAGCTGGTGAGCCATCTGAAGAATTTGAAGTAAATTATAATGATGATGACTCTATTTCTTTGGATGGAAGCATGAACTTAGGGGGAGATGAAGGCCCAAGTTCTGTTTCAGATTTACCTGAATGGGCATGGACAAAGGAATCTACACCAGGACAATTTGGTGTATCCTTGGTTAAGCAAGTTATGGCTATTCAAAAGGCCCTTCAGGAAACTTCAGATGCTGGCACCAAGGCTATTCTTCAAGCTCACCTAGACTCTCTACATCTCATGAAGATCCAGCAGTTAAGACAGAATCTGAGTGTGGATGAACTCAAAAAGGATATAGATGACTTGAAGACCTACAATTCTGAGAAGCTGGATTCAGTCATGCCATATGGTACCATGCAAGATATATTACTAAGATTGAGGAGAGAATCAGATTCTGAAAAGAAGCTGGCCAAGCTGGAAGACAAAGTTCAAGTTATTGAGAATTTAGTGGCTATCCTTCTTCAAAATCAACAGACTCAGACAAATCTTCTCATACAACTGGCTAAAGCACAAGGCCTAACTCCTCAATTTGATGATAATAAAAAGGGGGAGAGAGAATCAAGTAAGGGGGAGAAAGGACCAAGTGAGGGGGAGAAACTTCAAGTACAAATCATCAAAGTAATTGTACCTTCAATTACTGTCTCCAAGCCACCAGTTGCAGATGGTATAGATCTGATTCAAGTAGCAGCAACAAATTTGAAAGTTGCTGAGAAAGAAAATTTGAGTTTGATCAACTGGGAGAAGATTGATGAGGAGATACAGAAAAAGTTTGAACTTGTCAAGGAGCCAGTTAAGTCAGCCATCCATCACTCTCAAGTCAAGCAAATCAGTGTGAATGAGATGAGCATGAATTATCTGGAAAAAGGACAGTCTTCTTGCATCAAGTCTCCAAAGGATGAAACAATTCTTAAACCAAGGGCAAATTATCCGAAATCATCTTTGAAGAACCCCTTGGACACTGTGTATGAGACACCCAATCCTGATGAGAAGAAGCTTCTGTCAAGATCAATTGTCTTCTATAAAGATCCAGCTGATTCAGCTTCAAAAAGGAGAATTGCTAAGATATTCAGAAATGGAAAGGAAATTTGTGTGGTAGCTGGACATCCACAATTTGCTCAAGCAAAGAGAGAAGAAAAAGCCAGATTGAAGCAGGAAAAGAAGCAAGCTGCTCTAGATGCAAAGAATTCTAAACAAAAGAAAGAGCAGATTGCTATCTTGGCCAAGCTACAGGCTGTGAATTCATCTCAACAAATTCCCTCACAACCATCTGAAGCTGCTGAATCAAAGAAGAAAATTGAAGAACAGAAGAAATTCCCAAGAAAGAAAGAATTGGCTAGAAGAACAAAAAAGAAACTGGATGTTGCTGACAAAGAATTGGAAGATCAATTTCCTAAGGTACCCACAGCAGCTACAACTCAAGCATCAAAGCCCTCTGTGGCATTTGAAGATATAAGGGTGGTGGATCCCTACAGGAATATTAATGGTGAACCTATTGTGCCCAAGGATGAGCCAATAGAGTGGGATAAAATACCAATTCCTGACTTCAATTTACCAATCCTTAGCAAGCCAAAAAGGACAAAGTCAAGGGCAGTCAAGAAAGTGAAGCTGTCACCACTCAAATCCAAGTCAGTAGTTAAAGCTCAACCCAAAGTCAACAAGGGAGACTACTTGTACTTGTGTGACATCAAAGAATTTTCAGATCTAAACCTCTATCTGGATGAACGGGATGAAGTGAGGGGAATTGATGTATACAGGAACCTACCTGAAAGGTTAGTGTTCAAGTACAAGGGAGGAAAGGAGATTGTGTGGCCTCTTCACAGGATTCTTCAAGAGAGCCAAGTTGTACTGATTAAAGTTTATTCATCCTTCAAGAAGAACTTTGGGTTCAATGTAACTGCAAGAAGACTAGTATTGAAGAAGATTGAAGAACTAAGGAGTATTAGAGTTAAAGATGCACTCCCAAAGACTCTAATCATTCCATACACAGGGAGAAGAGTGCATCTAAGGCCCTACTGGCTGATGGAGTTCATAGATGACAAGGGTGTGAGAAGATTCTTCAGATTAGAAGACCAATTGAGCATCTCTAGCAATGAGACTCTCTTGGAAATGCATGAAAAGCTAGATCTCTCAGAATCTGATGAACTGGAATTCCACAGGCAGCTCCAAAATCAGATTGATGAAAACAACAGAAAGCTTGGAAGAATATCCAGACCTTCAAGAAACTAGAAAAATATGCTCAGGCTAGAGGAGCATCTTGAAAATGACTGTGAGCCAAACCTTGTACATTTTGATTACTTAAAGCACTTTCAGTATTATCTATTTATCTTTAAAGTTGTATGTTTAGGATTTTTGTTATCATCAAGTATCTCTTAATTTATGGCTACAATTCCAGTAGACATAAATTGGGGGAGATTGTTGTGCATATGTTTTGTACTTGATGATTTCATAAACAAAACATCTAAGTGGATTTTACTTAGTGAAATAATATAGCACTCGACGGATAAGAATTATAGTCCCAACGGATAACTCATTATAGTCCCGACGGATGTTAACTTATTATCCATCGAGTGAGTAGCTTATGTAATAATAAGTCTGTAGCACAGTTATGTATACATCTTTGTATAGATTCTGTAGTAGCCTATAAGTCATGTTAACTTTAACTAGATATGCAGAGTAGGTTGATTAATTGTATATAAATGATGTCTTGTAATTCTGCATAAGTGAAATGAAGTCAAGTGCCAAAATAGCTACCGACGGATGATTAACAAAGCCATCGACGGATGATCAAATGACTATCAACGGATGTTTAGCATAGCAGTCGACGGATGATCAATGAAGCCATCAACGGATGTTCAGAAAGTCGACGGATGATCATATATCCAACAGATGTTCATAAAATCCAACGGATGATCATATAAAGAATTCAAACAGCAGTTGAACAGTGAAAGCTGAGCACAGCCGTCGAGATGTATACAAATCTATTGTGGAAGCCCATTAACTCGGTAATAGAGGACGAAAAGCAGCAAAGTTTAAGACTGATAGTTTTTATATTTATTCAGTCTTTTTGACTTTGTAATTTTTGGTAATATATAAACCAAGAACGTAGCAAATAGAAAATAAGTTGAGACACAAAAATAGAGAAATCTTTGTAAGCAGAATCTTTAGCATTTCCCTATATTCTCAGCAGTTCGATTTGTAAGCAGCTGTAAGCATTCTTGCATACAGAGTCCTCTCGATATATAATATATATCTCTGGTGGAATTGTTTAAATCCACCAGAAAGTTTTTAAAGACTCTTGTTTTTAATTACTTATGTTTTGATTCAATTAAGTTTCTATTCCGCATTGTGCTAATCAAAACATTTATATCTATATTCGAGTTAAACATTTTTATTTCGAGAAAAAGGTTCAAGAATTCCATTCAACCCCCTTCTGTAAATCTTGCTATATTGTTAAGGGACTAACACTATCACTATGTGAATAACTGCTGACACATGAGTGAACTCCATCAGTTGTTCAGCTGTGTGAGTCATATTCAGTGAACTTATTCTATAATAAGCACCTACATACTAGCTATAGTGTCACCACACAAATGTCTATGAGAACAGACATCCTTCATAATGAAGCAAGCATAGTATGTACCGATCTTTGCGGATTATTAATTACCAGTTAGTAATCCTACGACCAGGAACTATTTAAGTTTAGAGTTATCATCTTTTAGGTCTCATTATTATGATCTCATCACAATCCATAAAAAGCTTTACTCTAAACTGTGGTATATCTTATTTAAACATTTAAATAGATAGAGCCCGCAATAAAAACAAAACAAGTCTTTTATTAATATCAATGAAATCAAAACAGATTACATAAAAGTTATTCCTAAATCCTCATACATGATTGGACTTAGGACATATCTCTTTCAATCTCCCACTTGTACTAAAGCCAATCACTCTGGTATCTAATACTCATCTTGTCTTTATGACGATCAAAGTGACTCTGAGAAAGTGGCTTTGTGAGTGGGTCTGCTACGTTGTTATGAGTGTCAACTCTCTCGACGTTGACATCTCCTCTTTCAACAATCTCCCTAATCAGATGAAAGCGCCGCATGACATGTTTGGAATTTCTATGAGACCTAGGTTCCTTGGCTTGTGATATTGCTGCGTTGTTATCACAATACAACACAATAGGCTCTTCAATGCTAGGAACAACTCCCAACTCAGAAACAAATTTCCTCATCCAAACGGCTTCTTTTGCAGCCTCACTTGCAGCTATATATTCTGCTTCCACTGCGGAGTCAGCCGTTGTAGACTGTTTGGAACTTTTCCAACTAATCGCACCACCATTCAGAGTAAACACGTACCCTGACATGGATTTGCTATCACTTTTTGATTGAAAACTAGAGTCAGTATAACCCTCTATTTTCAACTCAGATTCACCACCAAAAACAAGAAAAATGTCCTGAATCCTTCGCAAGTACTTAAGGATGTTTTTCACTGCTTTCCAGTGGTCTTCACCTGGATTGGACTGATATCTGCTCGTCACACTAATTGAATAAGCAACATCAGGCCTTGTACACAACATCGCGTACATGATAGATCCTATTGCTGAAGCATAAGGAATCTTACTCATACGCTCTCTTTTCTCAGGTGTCTTAGGAGACATTTTTTCGGAAAGGGACACTTCATGGCTTATTGGTATGAGACCTCTTTTGGAGTTTTCCATGCTAAACCTTTTATGCACTTTCTGGATGTATGTACCCTGGGTAAGACCTATCATTCTTCTAGATCTATCTCTATAGATCTTCATACCGAGAATGTAGGATGCTTCTCCCAAGTCCTTCATGGTGAAGTTCTTTGATAGCCATATTTTGACTGATTGTAGCATCGGTATATCATTTCCTATAAGAAGTATGTCATCCACATACAATACAAGAAATGTTACCGCGATCCCACTAACCTTCTTGTGGACACATGGTTCATCTATATTTTTGATAAAACCAAACTTTTTGATTGTCTCATCAAAACGGATGTTCCATCTACGAGAAGCTTGCCTTAAACCATATATGGTTCGCAGCAGCTTACACACTAGGTGTTCATTTCCCTTGGAAAGAAAACCCTCTGGCTGTGTCATATACACTTCCTCCTCAAGTTCCCCATTGAGGAAGGCCGTTTTCACGTCCATTTGCCAGATCTCATAGTCGTAGTAAGCAGCAATCGCAAGCAAAATCCGAATTGATTTTAACAGGGCTATAGGAGAAAAAGTTTCATCAAAGTCAATCCCGTGCCTTTGTTTGAATCCTTTTGCCACGAGCCTAGCATTATAGGTCTCCACCTGGCCATCTGCTCCAATCTTTCTTTTGTATACCCACTTGCACCCAATAGGCTTAACACCTTCAGGAGCCTCAACCAGAGTCCATACTTGGTTGGTATACATAGATTCCATTTCGAATTTC
The DNA here is from genome assembly GCF_009905375.1 of Apium graveolens. Lineage (NCBI taxonomy): Eukaryota > Viridiplantae > Streptophyta > Magnoliopsida > Apiales > Apiaceae > Apium > Apium graveolens. Next base: position 20,453,385 of record NC_133650.1, on the reverse strand, counting down.
ATGGCACTATGCCATTTCTCTGAGTCAACACTACTCATAGCCTCATTATAGGTCACAGGGTCATCATCATCAATGATTGACAACTCATTGTCATTCTCAATGACAAGGCCATAATACCTCTCAGGTTGGCGAAACACTCTCCCTGTCCTACGAATGGGCTGTTCCACAGAAGGTTGTTCAGTCTGAACAGGTGTTTCCACTTGATTCGTAGTAGTTTGTGCTTCTTGAACTTTATCAAGTTCAATTTTGCTCCCACTGTTTCTTTCAAGGATAAACTCCTTTTCCAAGAAGGTAGCATGTCTGGAGACAAACACCCGATGATCGGTATTAAAGTAATACCCCAAAGTCTTTTTAGGATATCCCACAAAATTACATTTTACAGATCGAGATTCTAGCTTATCTGGGTCAACTTTCTTTACATAAGCTGGACATCCCCAATTTTTAACGTGTTTAAGACTCGGTTTCCTTTCTTTCCATATCTCATATGGTGTTTGAGGAAAAGATTTGGAAGGCACCTTATTCAGTAAATATGCTGAGGTTTCCAATGCATAACCCCATAGGAATACTGGAAGATTCGCATAGCTCATCATGGACCGAACCATGTCTAACAAAGTTCAATTTCTCCTTTCAGATACCCCATTTAACTGTGGAGTATATGGAGGAGTCCACTGGGAGACTATACCATTTTCTTTGAGATAATCTAGAAACTCTTCATTCAAGTATTCACCACCTCGATCTGATCGAAGAGTTATAATACTGTGTTTGGTTTGTTTCTCCACTTCATGTTTATATTCTTTGAACTTTTCAAAGGCTTCAGACTTGTGTTTCATCAAATACACATATCCGAATCTAGATCTATCATCTATGAAAGTAATGAAGTACGAAAATCCACCCATGGCTTGCGTCGACATTGGTCCACATACATCTGTGTGTACCAATCCTAGCAAATCTGCAGCCCTCTCTCCATGTCCACTAAATGGAGATTTGGTCATTTTACCCAATAGACAAGACTCGTATGTAGGATATGATTCAAAATCAAAGGGGTCAAGTAACCCTTCCTTATGCAATGTCCGCAGTCTATTTTCACTAATATGACCTAGCCTACAGTGCCATAAATAGGTCAGATTTTCATCATCTCGTTTTCTTTTATTAGTTTGTTCAATCTGAAGTAAATCATGCTCTACGTCACATATATACAGACCATTATTTTAAATGCCACGTCCAAAAAAAACATTATCTCTAAGGATAGAACATTCATTATTCTTAATAATAAATGAATAACCATCCACATCCAACATAGGAATAGAAACAATATTCCTCACAATAAAGGGAACATAATAACAATTATTCAAAATAATAGTCTTGCCCGTAGGCATATGTAAACTAAATGATCCTACAGATATGGCCGCAACCCTTGCTCCATTGCCCATACGTAGAATCACCTCATCTTTTTCAAGAGTCCTACTTCCCTTTAGTCCTTGCAACGAATTGCAAATATGAGAACCACAGGCGGTATCTAATACCCAAGTAGAAATTTGACCTAGTGACATATAAACTTCGATCATGAACATGCCTGAATCAGAAGCGGTAGTCTCACTACCCTTCTTCTTCAATTCTGCAAGGTAAACCTTGTAGTTCCTCTTCCAGTGCCCCAACTTGTTACAGTGAAAACAAACAGCTAAATTAGGACCAGTCAACTTGTGAGCATCTAGTATGCTCCGGAGTGATAGTGCAGAAGACATGACGAATATAGTAAATCTGTAAATGATAAACACATACAACACTTAGCAAATATTCAATTTTATTTCAAAATACTATATGAATCAGGTCTTCATTCATAAGTGTCTCCCACTAGTTTATCTAATTTTTTCAACCCCCTAAGTGAAAATTAAGCATTCATAATGCTAGTGGGAATATGGATCCTACATTCCATCACACAACCTCGGCTGTGGCACGAAACGTCATGTGATGTTCAATAGGCAGACAACTCTTGTCAATTACATCTTATGTTATTCCCTAATATAAGTTTAGCCTCTTGAATAATTGAGTCACGACTGTGGCACGACAAACTCAATATTCTAAGTCAAGTCTAACCCAACATTTCGTACAATTGAATCAGTCTCCAACGGCCCACGGCTGTAGCACGTACCGACCTTTAGATTCTAATTCAATGTACACATCTCTATGTAATAGACAAGTATTTCTTATTTCGAAATCAAAGCCCTCGGCTGTAGCATGAAACGACAATGATTTAAAAATAAGAACCACTTTCTACCATGTTGAAAGGCTATGACCGACACAAGCCCGTTGTGTCTTTGGCCAATTACTACTTGAGATTATTTAATTTTAGAGGGATTATATTACGTTACAATCATAATCATATTATAAAGAGATTCTTCCTTTTAAATTAAATATTTCAAATCAATAATCGATAATCAGATGATTCCCAGATCGGGTGGAGCATTGTCAAGAGGCGTCACTTAATAACCCTTTCTTACAGATAGAAATCTGTTGTTGACAGAATCATCCTTTCTCTCAATATTGAAAATTCATATTCAATTACGTGTTTCATAGACACAAGAATCTCATGATCGTATTCATAATATTTATTGTTAAGGAAAGAAACGATTCTTATTCTATATTTTCTAGAGCACGCCTTATATTGATATAAGTTCACCTAAATCTATCATCACATGGTAAATATAGGCATATATCTCATATATAAAATTAAATAAACAAGTAAATGTAAAGTGCAATAAAGTAAATGTGTTTGGTTATGGCCCCATCCTATGTGATCATTATCAAGCTCATGATAAAGATCAAGGTCAATCTAATATGGTGATGGAAACAAATACAACTACTTATTACATAAGTCTTCTTCTTTGTTTAGACTTCTTGTATGCCTCATCTTCTTCTTTGTATCACCTCCATTGGATAGCCTTCTTGAGTCTTCAATTACATTACATGATTTAAAGTAAAACTAATCTAATGAACTTACAAGAATAACTCGAGTTACATTCGAGATTTATGATTACAAAGATTGACGACATGCAAGTCGTATTTAAAACCAAAACCAAAACCATTACACTAAGGTCGAAAGGCCATAACCATCCACCATGCTCATACAACACATAAAAGCATGTTAAAACACATAATCTGATCTTAACATATCATATTATCCATGATCTAATCATAAAAAGAAAATATGACAAAAATCAGAAAAATCAGAAAAATCAGAATCAAATCAGAAAAACAAGAATCACTGTTTACGGGCAGTAAACGACGTCAAACGCCTTACAGACGAGTCGTTGATAGCTATAGCTATCAGTTTTTTTCAGACGCTCGTTTACCTATGGAATAGGGTATTAGTTTGCGTAAATCGGACACCAGACCCAGATTTCAGCAAATCTGCAGCAGCCAATTCAGAATCCGTATCTAATATGATTCTCATAATTAGAACAAACATAAATCATGTATATATCAGTATATATACAGATTACATAATTATCTTATGATTATACAACTCACATGAATATCATATATTCAAAACCATACATATATAAGCATATTATATCAACATCAAATCATGGCGAATCACGTACATGCTCATATATCGAAAATAGTTAAACACATAAACGAATTAAAAACTTTTCGCAAGTAGCTCTGATCAGCAAAAACGTAAATTTAAATCTTAAAAAAAACCGAAACCCTCCGCAGGATCCATGCGAAAAATAATATTTAATTCGTAGTTCAGTATGTTTACCTTAAGAAGCTTTACGTTAATGGAAAGATGGAGGTCTTTAATGGCGATCCAAAAATGATGAACAGAGATCCTTAGCAGCTGCTCCTCAAGTGTGAAGCACTCCACCGGTATCCACCAAGAAAACGATGTAATGAAGGAGGAGGAGGTGGAGAGAATTAGGGTTTTGTAAATCTTTTTGGTTGAGGCAAAAATAGGGTCTATAATAGTATATTTATAGGCAAAATTTTCAGCTGAAAATTTTCCCATAAAATATTATTATTATTAACCCTTTATTATTCTGACTAATAATTAAAACACCGTTTAATTATTAATCATTTTTCTAAACTCTTTAGAAATAATTTTCTCACTTGATTTAATTTCCAAAAATTAAATTTTTAATTAATAATATTAAGAACCTTTTCTTAATTAATTTATAATCAATTAAATCTCATTTAATCAATTATTAAATTTGCCAATTAATTATTTACTTCATAAATAAATAATTATCAGCCATTATTAATTAATTCTTCCACCATTAAATCATTCTCTTTTATGGTGTGACCCTGTAGGTTCAATATTAAGCCGGTAGTAGAAATAAATAATAATAAAATTATTTTATTATTATTTATATAAAATCTCTAATTCATTAAATATGATTAATTAATTAATCATATTTATTCTACATCGTGAGGCATACTTCTCAGCATATCGCGACTATCCGGATAATACGAATTCACTGCTTAGAATACCAAGAACCTATTCAGTGAGTAGTTACCGTACAATCAATTCCTTCTACCCTACAATGTCATGATTAAATACAAGGCATGGAACTTGTGTCAAGCCTATCTTATTTAATCACTTGCTTTCCCATTCACTATGCTTAGTTCTATTTAATGTAAATTAGAAACTCCTTTCTAATTTCATTCACTCTGGCCAGAGATTCCTGAACTAGCATAAGTGGATCAGCATTGAACATTCTCTTCCTTCACTGGAAGGGGTAGATCCTTTATTGATCATACACTATCTTCGTGTACAAATTCCTATACCCAGTAGAGCTCTTATAATTGTCCCTTGAGACTAAGAACTAAACCAAAGCATAGTTCAGTGTACACAAGATGACTATGATGACCTCAAGTCTAAGGATACTTGTACAACTATCACTATATGAACAACTGCTGACACGTGAGTGAACTCCATCAGTTGTTCAGCTGTGTGAGTCATGTTCAGTGAACTTATTCTATAATAAGCACCTACATACTAGCTATAGTGTCACCACACAAATGTCTATGAGAACAGACATCCTTCATAATGAAGCAAGCATAGTATGTACCGATCTTTGCGGATTATTAATTACCAGTTAGTAATCCTACGACCAGGAACTATTTAAGTTTAAAGTTATCATCTTTTAGGTCTTATTATTATGATCTCATCACAATCCATAAAAAGCTTTACTCTAAACTGTGGTATATCTTATTTAAACATTTAAATAGATAGAGACCGCAATAAAAATAAAACAAGTCTTTTATTAATATCAATGAAATCAAAACAGATTACATAAAAGTTATTCCTAAATCCTCATACATGATTGAACTTAGGACATATCTCTTTCAGATTCTACCCTGCACACTGAGTTCAAGGAGAGAGCTGACCCAAGTATGACTTTTGGAGATGACGTCAAAGGGTATACTGTGGGATATGGCTTGATTTCAAATGAAAATTTCATCATTGAAGAAGTTGCTCTAGTGGATGGACTCAAACACAACCTTTTGAGTGTCATCCAACTATGTGACAAGGGTAACTCTGTAACTTTCAATTCAGAAGTCTGTGTTGTTATAAACAAGAAGAACAATAAAGTGGTTCTCACAGGTGTGAGAAAAGAAAATGTGTACCTAGATGACTTCAACTCATCTATTGCAGTAGCTATCACTTGTCTTTTCAGCAAAGCAATTCAAGATAAAAGTTGGATATGGCATAAGAAGCCGTCTCATTTGAACTTCAAGTCTATGAATGAACTAGTCAGGAAAGATCTAGTAAGAGGCATTCCTCAAGTTGAGTTCACAAAAGATGTATTGTGTGATGCCTGTCAAAAGGGAAAACAAATCAAGGTATCATTCAAGAAGAATCTTGAATCTACAATTGAGGAACCACTACAACTATTCCATATGGATTTGTTTGGACCAGTCAATGTGTTGTCAATCTCAAAGAAAAGATATTGTCTAGTGATTGTGGATGATTTTTCAAAGTTCTCTTGGACATACTTCCTTAAATCTAAAGATGAAGCTAGTGAAATCATTATCAATCATAAGGCAAGTCAACAATCATCATGATCTCAAATTTAAAAGAATTAGGTGTGCAATGGAACTGAGTTCAAAAAATCTGTAATGAGGTTGTTTTGTGAAGAAAATGGGATCATGCATGAGTTTTCAGCAGCAAGGACTCCATAACAAAAATGAGTGGTGGAAAGAAAGAATAGATATCTAATTGAAGCTGTAAATACTGTATGATACACTCAGAATATTTCTTTGGTCAATCAACCAAAATGCATGACCCCTTATCAATTTTTCAAGAACAGGAAACCAACACTTAACTTTCTTAATGTTTTTGGATGCAAATGCTACATTCTAAGGAATCAAACTGAGCAACATGGAAAGTTTGATGTCAAAGATGATGAAGGTATCTTTGTTGGATATATTGTTGGAAAAGCATATAGAGTCTACAATCTAAGAACCAACATTGTTATGGAATTTGCACATGTTGTGTTTGATGATAAGAAGATTGAAGGACTGCAAGATGAAGGTTTCCATGAAAGCCTCAAATTTGACAATGTTGAGATGAATTGTGATGATAGTGATGATGAAAGTGATCAAGAAACAATTTATAAGGAATATGCAGAAAAATCAGCAACAAATGAAGCCCAAAATTCTACATCTGTCAAAAGACAAAGTGTAGCATCCGTCGAAAGACAAATTCCAGCATCCGTTGAAAGACATGGCGCATCATCCATTGACAGACAAACTGCATCATCCATCGAAAGGCAAAACTCAACATCCGTTAAACCATCAATTGGAGTTAAAGGCTCTTTTAGATCACACACAAAATGGACCCAACCTCAAGTCAAATATCCACAAACTCCGGGGGAGTTTTTTCTAATCAAAACTCAGTCACACATCAAAAAAACTTTGAGGCCTTTTCATCTAGAGCTATTCTACCACAACAAAGGAAATGGACTATGGATCACCCATTTGAACTAAATATTGGTGATGCATCTTCAAGAGTGCAAACAAGGAAAGAAATTCAATATGAATGTCTATATAGTAGCTTCCTGTCACAAAAAGAGACAAAGAAGGTAGAAGAAGCTTTATTAGATCCTGATTGGGTTTTAACTATGTAAGAAGAGCTAAACCAATCTAAAAGGAATGGAGTATGGAAGTTGGTACCCAAATCAAAAGGCAAGAATCCTATTGATACCAAATGGTTATTCAGAAATAAGATGGATGAGAATGGCATAGTTATAAGGAACAAAGCAAGATTGGTTGCTAAAGGCTATTGTCAACATGAAGGGATATATTTTGATGAAACTTTTGCTCCTGTTGCAAGACTTGAAGCTATCAGAATTTTTCTAGCCTATGCAACCCATGCCATTTTCAAAATCTATCAAATGGATGTAAAGAGTTCCTTTCTATATGGAGACTTGGAGAACGAAGTCTATGTCAGTCAGCCTCCTGGTTTTGAAGACCCCAACTTTCCAGAATATATTTATTATCTTTTGAAAGCACTCTATGGATTGAAGCAAGCACCTAGAGCCTGGTATGATACTTTTTCAAAATTCTTTCTAGAAAATCATTTCACAAGAGGTACTATCGACAAAACTCTTTTTTTAGGAATGTTAATGACTCTAGTATACTTGTTCAAATTTATGTAGATGATATTATATTTGGCTCTACAGTTGAAAAACTTTGTAAAAAGTTTTCCAAACTAATGCAAAATAAATATGAAATGAGCATGATGGGAGAACTAACTTACTTTCTTGGTCTCCAAGTTAAGCAAATTAGTGATTGAATATTCATTAGTCAAACCAAATACATTCATGATCTTCTAAAGAAGTTTGACTTAATGGATTGCACATCTGTAAAAACTCATATGGCCACTGCCACTAAACTTGAAATAAACATAACTGAAAAGTCTATAGATATTTCAAATTATAGAGGCATGGTAGGCTCACTTTTATATTTAACAGCCAGTAGGCCAAATATAATGTTTGCTACTTGTCTTTGTGCTAGATTTCAAGCTGATCCTAGTGAATCTCATTTAGTAGCTATTAAGAGAATTTTCAGATATCTCAAAGGAACACCAGAACTTGGCATTTGGTATCCTAGGGATTCTGGTTTTGATCTAACTAGTTATTCAGATTCAGATTATGTAGGTTATGAAATAAATAGAAAAAGTACAATAGGAACCTGTCAATTTCTAGGAAACAAGCTAGTGTCCTGGTTTAGTAAGAAAAAAACTCAGTTTCTACTTCCACAGCTGAGGCTGGATATATTGCTGCTGGTAGCTATTGTGCATAGATTTTATGGATGAAGATTCAACTACTGGATTATGGTCTACATGTGAACAAGATTCCAATTTTCTGTGACAGCACAAGTGCCATTGCCATTACTGGAAATCATGTGCAACATTCAAGGACAAAGCACATTGACATCAGGTATCATTTCATTCGAGAACATGTCATTATTGGTACTGTGGAATTTCATTTTATTCCAAGTGAGCAGCAACTTGCAGACATCTTTACCAAGCCACTTGATGAGTCAACTTTCACTAGGTTGGAAAGTGAGTTAGGTATGCTTAATTATTCCTAAGTTATTTGATGTCTAAGCAATTTGCAATGCAGCCAGAAATAAATTTGACTTTTTATAAAGAGATGAAATTTTGGCTAAGTCAAAATTTATATCTTGACGGATATTTATTATCCGTTGAAAAATGAATATCCATTGAATTTCATTATCTGTTGAAAATCAAATATTTTTCTGGGTACTTCATATCTCGACGGATAATTATTTAATCTATATCCCTTGAATTATTTTAATCATAACCGTTAATTCTATACCTTATCCGTCGAATTTACTTACAGTATATATATATATATATATATATATATATATATATTTTGATGGATAATCTTTAGAATTTCTACAGTTTACTCTATTTTTAAACGACAATTTTGGCAATTTTCATTGGTACTTTAGTATACTTTTAATTTTGTTTTATTAATTTATTAGAAAGTATAAAAGCCCCTTTCAATTTTTCATTTTACTTTTATCTTTCTCATTATCATCAAAGCAATTTTTACTTTCTTCATCTTCAAAAACCCTCTTTCTCTATAACTGCTTTCAATCAAAAAAATGGCACATGTAGTCAAGATTATATCTCAGTCTGGATTTTTCTATGAGAAGAATAACTTCGTGGCATTGGTGGACAAGAACATTGTTGCTTTTGAGGACTATCACAAGATGATGGACTTCATTCACAACTGTAAACTTAGCTATGCTATGCTTGAGTCTCCAGTAATCTACTGTGAAGTCGTGGTACAACTCCAAGGATAAAACCATTGTCTTCTCTCTTAAAGGTAATGATTACTGTATTAATTATGATGAAATACAAGCATGCTTCCATTTGCCTGAATATAACACTAATGTTCCACACACAGACACATATGTGAGAACCATGCTTACTTCTATGGGCTATTCTCTCAATCCTACCAAACTAGGTGAGATTAGGAGAATGGGCCTTACAAAAGAATGGAGCTTTCTTTGTGATTCTTTTATAAAAGCCTTTTCTGGTAAAATTAGTAACTTTGATGCAGTCACTTATTCAATTATTAACATGCTTTATATGCTTTTGAATGACAAGTGTTAGTCCCAAAGTATCGTAGAAGGGGGGTTGAATACGATACCTATAATCTTTTTCGATTCGTTACAAGTTCTTCATTATAAGTACGGAATCAATATAGACACAAAAATAATTCAAGAAATATATTATTTTATTAATATAAATCTTGAGGTTGCTACAATCTAATCAATAAATTAATTAGCTACAATAAATTCAGCAGCACAACTTTGTGTTTATAAGCTTAATAAATGAAGTCTTTAACGGAGCTCCAGTACAACACTTTCTGTTAGCTGAAAAAGATAACCAAATGAAATGAATTCATTTGCTGCTTTGTAGACTTTAATTTTTATTGGACAAGTGACATCATTTTATCCACACAACCATTTCAATTGCTGCATTTGTAACAATAAATCAACCAAGTAGTTACTTGCGACCACAAGCAGAGTAGTTACTTGCGGCCTAGTTACTTGTGACCTGGGAGTGTAGAGGAGATTCTGACTTAGACACTTCTTTTAGGATACTTACTTGCGACTTTGTTCACTAGGGAAAGAGTTACTTGCGACCTAGTGAACTACTGTTAGTCAATTTTCCCTTAGCAAGTTAATTGCGACCCTGTGTACTAGAGTAGAGATTTCCCTAAGACAAATTTCCCTTCCAGGTTACTTGCACCTGTCTTCCTTCTTAAGTTAGTTACGACCCGGAAGACCGGGTAACTTGCCTTAACCAAATATACCGTACTGAGTTACTTGTGACCTAGATGTCACAGTAGTGTATTTTGAATTGGACAAATTCCTCAACAAGTTACTTGCGACCCACCTTACCCTGTATGAGTTAGTTGCGACTTTGTTGCCTTGGTGGAGAATTTTTGACTTAGAAAAATTCTTATTTCCCATAACTGTATCAATAATTAATGTTTCTTCTATAAAACTAAATTAAACCCTTTCTGATATGTTGATGCATGGTGCACTTGTCTGGTTCATAAATAACTAGCATGAACTGGTTTAATTCAATTTCCTTGACAATTCTGAACTGATACATCTTGGTTGATTATTTATTTCTTCAATCACTGAACCCCTGATCTTTAAAACTTCAAATCAAACCATGTAACTAATAATGGGAGTCCTTTGATGTCTTATTCTTCATGGAGGCTTGAAGATATTAATGAACTTCTTCCCATGACTTGATTGTGGACTTAGAGAGTCATTTGTATCTTTTGATTCTTTATGTATATCATGTCTTCATCTTTAGGGTTCCTTTGCTTCACAATTTAATATTGTTTATCTGTTTCTATTACATGTTGAGTTATAATTCCTCGATTACATATTACGTTACATTATGATTTAAAATCTCCTCTATTTGATTGTTAGAGTTCGACAAGCAAATCCATAAGAATAACTCAACTGACAATAAGAAAAAGTATAATCTCAAAACAGATAAAGATATTAAATACATTATGGTTTACATATTTAATACCAGATTTCTTAAATTACAAATTACAAAGAAGTGTTCCTCTATCCTGAACAAATTATCTAGGTCTTCTTTGTCTTTGTCTTCTTGAGCTTCTGACCTTGACTACCTTCTCCTTCTTGAGTGGAATGAGTCTGAGCAGACTTTCTCTTGGTAGCTTTCTTTCTAGGATATGTTGATTTTGTTGAGTCTGGAAGAGATGATCCTTTGATTCTATTCAGAAAGTCACTCAGTCTTGCTTGAGCTTCTATTTCAAGTACATTAATGAGAGGTGGATTATTCAGTTCATTCAGCATCATCTGAAGATATTTGACTTTGGAGCACTTAGGAACAAGTTCAAACAACATCATAGATCTTTTTGTCATTACAAAGACTGTTATCCTTTTAGGATGTCCTCGTACTCTTTTGGTGTCGTTGATCGATTCTTCTTCCACTACCTCATCAAGTATCTTTATGATTGGAATCAAAGCAATCTTGTCCTTCTTACATGTGGAGAGTTTGACATCCATTAAGGCTTGATGTATTACTTCTGATCCGCTTATTCTGAAGTCATTAATTTTGATCTTCGCTTTATTAATCTCAAAAATTAGATCCCTTTCACTATTAGTGTTGATGATAGGTTCACTATCTTTTACAAGATTAATATATGGCTCTCCATTTATGAACACCATCTCATGATAAGCTCTGTTAAGTTTCTTCATGTCCTTCTCTGAATCTCTGATCATTTTGTCATTGAGCCTATATAAGCATATAGAACTTCAGCAGCTCTAAGGTCTGCTTCTGATCTTTTGACTCATGGTGCTTCCAGATTTTCTCTTTTGCTCCTGAGTTGACTTTCCAGGAAAGTGAGTTATAGAAAATGAATGGATCTTATATGTTGATCAGACATGGTGATGTTTTGCATTCTTCCATCTGCAAATACTTTGATCACAAAAGGATAAGAGAATGCTTGAGGAGATACATCCATTATCATCTTCCGAAGCTTGTCTCTGAAGTATTCATTCTCATTCGATTTCAACCAAGGAATTTTTTATGATAAGACAGACAGTTCCTTAATATTTAGCTTCTTCAATACACTAGTAGAGATCTTCATTTGGACTCCATCTCTGTGATTGACAGTGATTTTCCATCCATTCTTTAGAATATTCATAGTGGTACCAGTGATTATCCTATTGAACTGATCATAAAATTCATGAATATTGGGATAATCCACTCTGTACTTCTCTACAGTGTTTAGAAGATTCATGTTGCCAGGGTCTAGATTATGATAGCTTTCAGGTTTGTCCATTTTCCTTTTTATCTCATCCCACTCACTACCTCTCCTGTTAACCCGAAGATATCATGCTCTTGTTTTTCTGGCTTTTCTTCTCTGTATTTCTCTCTGTACTCTAGCTCTTGATCTTTCAATATCTACTTGAATTTCTTCATAAGATCGATTGAGTTTTTCCAGCAATCCATAGAACAAACAGTCATCTGAGAAGTCATCTTCATCTTTAAATTCTTTGTCCTCAGATATAACCTTTCTCTCTTCCGTCATAACTTCTTTAGATCTGGGTTCATACCCCTTAGGAACTCGCTCTCATCTATTTCTCCTTCCTCCAGCTCATACTCTGAGAATAGGGGTTTTGGAGCATATATCTCCGACAGAAGATCCCTTTGAGTCGTAATGACTTTGCTCAGGTGATCTTGTTTTGATGTTGATTGCTCCCCCTTAGTTTTAGAACTCTTCTCAACAGCATGTCTTAATTTTAATAGCACCATTTCATCAATCCTCTCTTCTTCTTCTTCTTCCTAAAGCTTATCTCCAAACTCATCATGTCCATAATCAGTTGCTTAAAAAGCATCTTGAATTAAGTTCATAGCAGCAGCTACTTTTTCTTGCTCCACTCATTTCTCCCCCTCAGTTGTGTTATCCTTCAGAGATGGGGTTGATTGAGCAGGAAAGATTAAGACAAGGATCTCTGAGTAGATGGTTCGGAAACAAACACTTGCTTGTTGACTGAGGTCTTTGGCCCAGTACTGGAAAGAGCTATTTCAATGGAAATCGGGATTGGCGCTTGCTTGCTAACTGAGTTCTTTGGCTCAATATTGGCAATTTCCTTTCCTTTTCCTGAGTGAGAGAGAGATTGCTCAATGAATTCCTGTAAACTAGCAAATGATGTTTGTTGAAGTTCAAGTTATTCAGAAAGACGTGCAATCTAGTGAACCCTGATAGACAGTTCATCTTTGAGATACTGATCCTTGAGAGCCAATTTTTCTTTGGATAACTATCCTTAAATGCTAACTGCTCTTCAAGGTAAGATTTTGTTACATATTGTGACATGTCTATGGGTGTAGTTTGGGAGGTAGGTGTCTCACGGGCTTCTCACAGCTCTGTCACTCGGTTTAGGGGTTTGTGTTTCACTCACCCTCATGGATACACTCCGTTCATAGCTCCGAGATCCAGAAGATGTACCTGCAGAAAACACTGGAGCCATCCTTAAGGAGGTCAACAGTGGTGCAATGAGAGTTCGCGATTCCCGATCCTTGTTCAAGACAAGTTGCATGTCATCCTGAGATGACTGATCCAGAGTTGGAATCTCTCGGAGGATCACTGAGGCCGTCATATTTGGCATCTGTTCCTTAGCTTCCTCTAGTGTCGGTGAAGACACTTTCCCCGAGGGCTCACAGTTGAATCGGGTTCATCACTAATGGGTTACCGATCCGCACCTATGTCGGATCCTGTATCCGCAGATGCATCCAGGTTTATTAGTCTGGGGAGGTAAATGTTGTGCTAGATGTGGCAGCGATTACAACACTCTCTCCTAACACCTGTGAAGGCAGATGATCCATTGAAGGACCTTGAACAGGATATTCTAACCTTACTATGGTTGAATGCCCTGTTGCCGTCAATACATCCTCACCAAATAATGCTCTTCTAATCGACTCATTTAAAGCTTCAAGAGCTTGAATATTGGATATAGTGTTTGACTCATTATAGGATGCCGCGGCTGAAGGGAGAATTTCAATAGACCCAACTTGTTGAGAAGATGGATCCCGTAATTGTTATGTGCCTTTTCAGCCATTGTAGCCTTTTGGGAAGATACATGGGAGGTTACAGTTGTCTCAGTGGGAATACTGCTTTGCTTCATTGGTGACAGAGCTGTGGGTTCACTCAGAGTACCTACCTTATTTGCTGCATTGTGTAAAGTTTCTCCCTCTATGCTCATTGGATCCTTATACACCAGGGATTGGGCTAGGAGAGTTTGAAATGTGTTTATGGGCTCTAGAGGGTGGTTATGAATTTGCGGGAAAATAAACTCACTGCCTCCTGATAGTAATTGCTCTTGGTCAAGATGCGTGTGAAAGTGACTAAGATTAAGTGAATAAATATCAATTAAATCATCAAATGTAGTGCTTATAGAAGACTCATTCATACCTGTGAAGTCTGGCCTATGGACATTTGTCTCTGATTCATTGGGCTCGGCTTCTCCTTGGTGTTCAACAGCTTCAGGTTGAGAAACCTCTTCCGACTGTTCATCAATTACAGGTTCTTGGTCAATATCCATTGGTTGAGCGTCAGGATTAGGCTGAGGATTTGCTTCATGTTCAGCATCTGCCTCTGCATCATCCTCATTTGCAGCATCAGGTTCTTGATTATCAAATTGATGATCATCTTCAGTCTCAAAGCCAGGTTCTTGAGCAATGGAGTCAAAGTGCTCTTGCATGAAGTCTGTCACATGAATGGGGTTGTTGTTGGAATAGGGATTTTGTTTGTACAATATACCCACCATTTTTTAGGACAAGACTTGTGAATTTTTCAAATTGTCACTGTGAACCAAGGCCTTCTGAGCTTCTGTGAGCTTAGAATTGAGAAAAATCTGGAGGAACCTGATATATAATCATGTTCTTGATCTTGGTTCTCCAATATCTCTTTCATGAACAGACGTCCAAAGTTGATTCGAATGTTCTGAGCAACAACCACTCCAACTAGCCTCATGAAATATGTTAGTCCATAAAATCCGCTAGTCTTGGGAGACAGTTAGAAGGACAGAATGTTGAAGAATAAGTTCCAAGGTTAGGGTAGATGAATTTTGTTTAGATGCTTTGGATACCTTTTATTTGGCATGGTGCTTATTATGCCCTTAAAGAAGGTAAAGACTTCATGGTCTCTTGGTAAAGCATCAAAATCATCCTGAGGAAAATGAAGATGTTCACTGAAATCATCCTCAGTGATTAATATCATTTCATCTCCAATGGGAAACATGAAGCTTAGCTGATCATCATCTGATGTGTCCAGAGCTGAGGTGTGAACTTGTCTGGGGAGCTCAACATTTAACAGTACATTAGTAGTTAAATCATAGTGCACAATCGAGTGCTCGTTTAAAAATCGAATCAAATTTTCAAAATAGCCTATATGAGCCGGATTATAATTTATAACCGAGACATAATTTATTTTAGGAATCGTAATATTATCCGCCATTTTAATTAAAAAATGAGAATAAAATTTGAACCGTAAAACAAATTTATCATGCGCTTAAATTAACAACTCGATACTAAATGTAAAACACACAAATTTATGCGGAACAAATATGCAGTAATGAAATAGTAGAGAACAAATAAACTAATTAACCAATATAAACTAATCCAAACAGTCCCTTATGTTCACGAAAACCAAAAACTTAGATCTCTAAAATTATCGGTGAAATCACAGGATTTTATAGTCAAATTAAAGAGTATGTTGTGGGCTACACAAATCCGTAATTTTCATAAAATTTGGCAGAGTTTTGATACTGGTTTAGTCGATTAAAAAATTTCTCTCCTTTTCTCCCTTACTTGCGATGTGTGAGTATTTGTGTGTATATGTATGAAACTGAAATATATATGATTATATACATTCAAAAACCAACCACAAAAACACAAGTGAGTTACTTGCGACTACTGTGTGTAATAGTGCGCAAGTAAGTAGCCTATACTGTGTAGGCCAAGTCGCAAGTAAATAAGATGAATAATTTGAGTTAGCTACTTGCGCCTACAGGGGCTTGTAAGTCTCAAGTAAATGAGATAGAATAAATTGTTCAACTTACCTGCGACCACAGTACTCCTCCAGGTTCCCAGGTCGCAAGTAACTTCCCTTAGAAAAGTCTAAGTGGTTACTTGCGACTAGAATCCCTTGTAACAAAAATAACAATAGAAATTTGTTTAAGTACTTACTTGCGACTTGTGTTTCCCTGTGGTCGCAAGTAACTGTACTTAGAAACTAATTTTGTCATTCACAATTTGATTCACAAAAACACAATTATTATCATTGATTGATAAAATTATATTTTCATGGAATAAATTATGCTGCTAGTTTCAAATTAGTTTTAGTGACCCCCTTTAAATATTAAATAATTTAAAGTCCACTAAAATTAATAAATCACAACTTTGATTTATTAAAATTGAAGCTTTTCTCATTAAATTGATAAGGTCTCAACTAATTAAATCAAAATTATGCTACAATATTTTACTCATTTTTTATGAAATAATATTTTACTCATAACTTAACCAATTATGGTAAACTTATTTTTAAACAATTTATCAGTATAAGTGTGCTAAAATATTTATCAATTAGATACAAGCACACAAATGTTTGAAATACGAGAAATAAATAATGACACATAAATTCACATATCCTTAAAATATTGACATTAAATAACAAGTGAATTTATTTAAGATAAATTACAGTTATTGACTTCTAATTTATTAACTAGAAAGATTTAACATCCCAAGTTCACTAACCAACTTAGAGAAAGTAATTTCATCCAGTGGTTTTGCGAATATGTCTGCAATTTGATCATCTGTGGGTACAAAATATAATTCCACAGTGTCATTGGTGACATGCTCTCTGATGAAGTGATACCTGATATCAATATGCTTAGTTCTTGAATGCTGAACTGAGTTGTTTAAGATTGCTATGGAACTTGTATTGTCACGGAATATTGAAATCTTTGATACTAACAGACCATAATCCCGGAGCTGGTTCCTTATCCACAAGATTTGGGCACAACAGCTTCCAGCAGCTATGTATTCAGCTTCAGTAGTTGATGTGGATACTAAGTGTTGCTTCTTGCAATGCCAGGATACCAATCTTCTTCCAAGAAACTGACAGCTTCCTAAAGTACTTTTCCGTTCAATCTTACACCTGCAAAATCTGAATCTGTATAGCCAACTAGGTTATAACATGTACCTTAAAGGTACCAAATTCCAAGATTTGGTGTAATAACCCCAATTTTTGGGAAATTTTGAAACCCTTATGAATAGTGTTTTTGCTGAATGAGAAAACTTTTCATGCCACACTATATAGGGGTTCTGATATGGATATTCTGAGATTTTATTAGTACTTTATATGGGATATAAGTGTATGTAAAGATCGTCAGAATCCAAATCCGAACACTTTGATTTTTCCCGGAAATCCAATAGATACGGAAAGAATTGAGTATAATGTAACAGGATAAAAGGATTTAAATTAAAGGATTATAATAGAGGATCATAAAAAGGAATATAATGTATTGAGAAAGGTTAAGGGAACCTAAGTAATAAGATCCCGGGTATGATCCCTCAAACAATAAATGAAAACGAAAGTTAAGCGAACAGTATAACAGATCAGCGGTCATTAGGCAAATAATTAGAAAGTTAATCAAAGGGATTAGAGAGGATGATGTCACCCAACCAATGAGAAGAGGACAAGGAGGGGAGGATGACATCATGAGGATGACACAAGCATGACATGGGAAGGAAGGAGATGTGGTGGCTTTTTAACCACACAAAATCAAGGGCAACTAGGTAATTTACTAAAACAAACACAAAAATCAAACCAACCAAGCCAAGCAAATCATTTTCATCAAAATCAAAAAGAAACCAAGGCATTGTTCTTCATGCTCTCGGCCAAAACAGAACCAGCACACTAAAACTGCTGTATCTACTTCATTTCTCACTCAAATATTGTGTTCTATAGCTCATTGGAAAGGTATTGAGATTACCTACAACTCTTATTCACAAGTCTCGTCCAAATAATCATGGTAAGACCCTCATTTTTACAGTTCTTTAAATCGGACTTTTAGAAACTTCAAAGCCTAACTTTGTGTTCTTGATTTCTTTGGAAAGATCAAGCTTGTAGGAGGCTCCCTAAGGCTTCCTAGCAACTTAACACCTCCCAAGGAAGGTATAAACTTTAAACCCTAGCCTTTACTTTATTTGTTAGTAAGTTTAATGGTTGGTTTTGTGAAATGAGAAGCATGGATTGTGATTATTAGTAGTTTGGTTTGATTTGGAAGTGTTTTGGTAATTGAAGCTTGATTATAGTTCATAGGTCTTGATTGTGGTTGTTTGAGTTGAAAACCTTGGATATTATGGACTGATGTGGTATGGTTTCGGTGAAGTTTTGTTGTATTGACGGTTATGAGTTGGTTGGTGGTTAATTGGAGTAGTTTAAACATTGGTAATCGCGTAAACATAGTCGTCGTAATGTCCGATTTACTTTAGACTGCTTTTGTTCATAACATTTGGACCCGAGAACTCCCTGCTAGATTATGACCATTGCCATGTTTAGATAGTTCATGTTACGAGCTTCGTTTTGATATGTAGTTCGTTTGATTCCGATGTACGGTTTAGGAGAAACGACCGTTTCAAGTAACGGCGTTTCGCGAACGAATCATTTCCCCTCGCCTTACTTTGAAACATAGGTTAAAGACCAAAAAGGGTTAATTAATGTATGAAACAATTATGGTAAGAGTGTTAGGAAGTTGGTAAGACACTCGCAAAGGAATCGCTTTAAAACTCGTAATGGTTAATTTATTAAAAATGGTGGAGCCGAGGGTACTCGAGTGACTTAAGAGAATCAATAAGCGCAAAACAAGCGTTAGAGTCTAAGTTAGTTAAAGTATAGATTTGCAAGTGACTTTGGTTTAATTCCAACTTACTTATTGTTTATAGGTTACCAGACTCGTCCCGAGCCTTTTATCACCCCAAGTCGCTCAGGCAAGTTTTCTACCCGTTATAACTGTTGTTGTGATGAATATATGTATTTGCATTATCTTGCGATAGATGCATGTTGGTTAATTAGCAAATGATGCAATATATTGAAGCATGCTGCTATGGTATATATATATGCATGCATGTTTCGCATTCTTGCCATATATATATATCTGTTGATTCAGTTGATAATACCTATGCTAGAGGATAGCGGTAATTTGCATATACCCTTAGTACAGGGACCCAAAGGTGAAAATATTTTCTAAAACCGGGAGTCGAGGATCCCGAGTAGATTTTGTATATATGGATATAAATATATATATATATATATATATACTTATATATATATATATATATGGTCATAGTTTTCAAAACTATTAATCGAATAAGGTTTATTCGATAACTTTAACTTTATTTTATTATTGAATATTATTTCGAATATTATTCGAAGGCGTATGACTCATTTATATTAAATGAATATTATTTTGAATATTCATTCGAGGGCTTATGACTCTTTTATATTATTTATTGAATATTATTTTGAATATTCATTCAGGGATTTATGACTCCTTTTATTTATTTATCTGAATATTATTTGAATATTCATTCGAGGGCTTATGACCCTTTTATTTATTTATCTGAATATTATTTGAATATTCATTCGAGGGCTTATGACTCTTTTATATTATTTATTGAATATTATTTGAATATTCATTCGAGGGCTTATGACCCTTTTATTTATTTATCTGAATATTATTTGAATATTCATTCGAGGGTTTATGACTCTTTTATATTATTTATTGAATATTATTTGAATATTCATTCGAGGGCTTATGACTCAGTTTATATTATTTAATGAATATTATTTGAATATTCATTTGAGGATCTATGACTCCGATTATTTGCTGAGATATATTCTTTATTTTATTAAAGAATAAGGTGTCGATAATCAAACTCACTTTTGATTATTCAAATAAAGATAGTACTTTCGTATAGGTATATCTTTGGATATTTAATATTCATTTCAAGTATAAGTTTCAAAACTTCTACTTCAATTATTTTTTATAAAGATTATTCTTTATGGAAATATTATTTAAATAATAATATTCAGATATTTTCTAATATATTGGGACTGATTTATTTTGTTAAATCAGCATCACTCCAAACATTCTTAAAAATGTTTTGCGAGTCTTCAAAATGATTTTTTAAAAGTTAGAGCGGATCCCAAAACTCATTTTTATATTTAAGATCCTCCTTTCGAAGGGGATTTAAATACTCGCTCAAAACCTGAGGGATCCGGCTCTGTGGTGTGTTTTATATTCGCAACAAGGTTGCTGTTTTGTTAAATGAATCGATTACTTACCCAACACTCGGGAAGTAAAATTCTTGGAACAAGTTAATCCATTAACAGGCATCTCCTGGGAAATATCGGTGAGTTCTCCTTTCCAACTAGATACGACTTCTTGGTGGAGCCGTATCAACAAGTTTCTACTTGGGGAAAGGGGTAACGAGCTTTACGTTTCAGAGTCATGGATTTCATCTGAACTAGGAGTGGCGTAAGTGGTCGAGTAGCGCCGACCCAGCCTTATTATATTGGCCCAAATGGCCTGGAAGTTCCGCTAAGGCGGTTCATTCCTTAGGAGTTCAGTGTTCGGTTGACAAGTAAATCCGACAGGTTCTCCTCTACATGTAGAAAATGGTGGGGTTGCACTACTACGAATGATCATCGTAAGTGGTCTTCCTGGCGCGGCAAACTCCCGTAATGAGTTCATCATCCAATTGGATATTTCTGCAACACTACCCAGAGCATTTTGATAGAAAGGCTACGGTTGGGCGATTGTTGAGTGTTGGCAGGGTCAAGTTTTCAAAATGATGTTTGCATCAAATGAAGTATCTCGTAACTTCATTTTATTTTGATGATATTTTAAAGATTTAATCTATTCAAATCTTGTCTTGTAGTCTCATCTATGTGATGAACTGTTGAAAGTTCATTATACTTTGAACAGTGGTAGTTCAAGTAGCTTTATAAATGATATAAGTATAGTGAAGTATTTGGTAACTTCATCCCTTGTTTTTACTTATATCTAGTAAGTAATTATCTTACTCATGATAAAAGATTCTAGTAAGTATCCATTTAGATACTTATATTATTGTTATCACCATATATTATCTTGCGAGCTGTAAGGCTCACTCTTGCTTTATTTCTTTATCACACAACAACAGTTAGGAAAGATGGCCAGACTCCAGCAGACCTAGCGCAAGCGCGTGGGAAGCGTCCCGCGTCTTCCCGATGATGTTGTGGCTGCTATAGCTGCAGAGGTAGATCTATTGGTAGATCAGGCATTCTATTTTTGAGAATCAAATTATGTATAATCATAACTTGTGGCAGATAATGGCAATTAACTGTAAATTTATCAAGTAATCATTTTGGGTTGTAATAACTTTTAAATTGTGGATTCAAAGACTTGTACTTATTTAAATTTCATCTCTGAGACTATAACGGATTGTGGTGTGTGTTAGTGTGGGGTCACAGCATAAGGTTATTATTATTAATTAAGTGAAGTGATATTGTGGAAAGAAAGACCGTGATGACCTGGATCCCCGACCCCGGATCTGGGGGTGTTACAGAAGTGGTATCAGAGCTAAGCGTTATAAACCTCAGAGATGATGTGACGTTAAGATAATAAGTTCACAAAGATAATAAGAACTCTTGCCAAGTTCATAGTCGGGCTACCTAACGTAGTACTGACAGTTAAAACCCTTATGGGAACCCTTATAAATATCGTGATAGGAGCGTAGTTCGTTATCGTATATGGTAGCGGGACTCCGAACCCTGAGGTTGAGGAGCAACAGCGCGATGATGTTTTATTACTAATTGGAGATCGGATTGTGGATCCGATAGAGTGTCCTAATGCAGGACCGGATGATGTTGATATTGAGGATATAGCGGTTGAGGATGTTGTCCTAGAAGGGATAGTTGTTGAGGAGGATCCCATGGAGGATCCTGACAAGATTGGATAAAGGACCACTGATGAATTGATGACCATGGTTAGGTCGACTACCAGAGGTAGGATTGGCCGGTCACTACCGGAGGTTCGTTCAAGTTTATAAAGATAGTAACCCCTTTAACGCGGCTTACTCGTAAGACTGAGAAGTTCGAATGGACAGAGAAATGCGAGAACAGCTTTCAAGAACTGAAGCAGAGGTTGGTGATGGCCCCTATGCTGGCATTGCCGGATGGAAAAGGAGATTCTGTGAAGTGTAGTGACGCTTCGCACAAGGGCTTAGGGTGCGTGCTTATGCAGCACGGTAAGGTAATCGCGTACATGTCAAGACAATTAAGGTAATATGAAATTCGATATCCCCGCCCATGAGCTTAGGCTCGTGGCAATAGTTTTACCCTAAAGATTGGAGGCACTACTTGTATGGAGAGAAGTGCGAGAATTACCTAAGCCATAAGTGCTCTAGTACATTTTCACGTAGAAAGAGCTCAACATATGCCAGAGGAGGCAGTTAGAGCTAATCAAGAATAATGATTGGGAGATTCTTTATCATTCGGGGAAAGCCAATGTGGTGGCTGATGCCCTTAGTAAAAAGGAGAGACTCAAGATTATAATGTCTTTGGGAGAGTTTATAAGAGATTTTGGAAATAGTAGTGAAGGTAACCGGAGCCGGTACCGAAAAGCTGTTTGAGATTGCAATAGAGACCGAATTATTGGAAAAGAGCATACGGTGCCAGAGAAAGATGATAAGGGAATAATGAGGTATTCCTATAGAATTTGGGTTCCGAAAGTTCAAGAGCGTAAGGATGAGAACTTAGATGAGAGCCATAGTTTGAGGAATAAGATTTAGAGCAAACCCTGAATGTGATAGTCAGGGAGGTCGCCATCAAGATAGAAGGAACCCATGACATAATGGAGTGGAAAATGAGGATTTTAAATTAAAAGATGACCCCAATTATGGGGAGTAGGATGAAACATTTCATACTAAGGAAACAGAAAGTCGAGTAAGGAAAGGAGACCCGAGACGGTACTCCTATACGGCAATTCATGGACCTGTCTAGACAGAACTTAGACTATTATCCCCAACCACCACCTTGAGGAAACAATGCGATAGGAAATTCTTTCAGGACCTTTAAGTCTCTAAGCTCTCAGAGTTCCAAGGAGCAGGTTGACCTAGTCGAGGCAAGAGCCTGGCTAAAGGAAATAGAGGAATCATTTGAGATTCTGAATGATTGACGAACCACAAAAGACTGTTTTTGTCACTTACCCTCCTAAGAGAGAGACCACCCGCTGGTGAAAGACCAAGAAAGGCACGGAGCCAGAGGTTAGAATAAACTGATTTAAGTTCAGTCAATTGTTTTCGGGAAAGTAATTCCCAAAGATAAGGAGATAGTGTAAAAGCTTTGGAGCTAGAACAAAAGTGGATGAGTATGATGAATTATGAATCTAAGTTGTAAAAGTTATCAAGATTCGTTCTGAGGACACGAATCCAGAATGATGGGATGTTTGGAATCAATACTTATGTTATGTTAGTTCATGAAATAATGATAAGAGAAAGGAAAATAAAAAGAAACTGAAGTGGAAAGGAATATAAAGGCAATAGAGTTTGAGGTATGATAAGGGAGTTGGGTATGAGGAAACCCTAAAGACTCGTAGCAATAGACATAGAAAAGTATGTAATCGTCAGGATGAGGGTGATTCACCATGAGTTAAAGTTGATGGTTGAAGGCATACGAGTTATGTACATTTTATCCCCTTTAAGTTGGGAGGATTCGAGGAAACCTTGAAATAGTTCGAAGGATAAATAATGAGACGCGGATAGACTGAGGAGACAAGGAAGTAAGAAATTAGGAAAAATTGGATGAAGGAAGTGACCTTCAAGAATGTGAAGTGTAAGACCGGTGGCATGATACCCAGAAAGGGAGACGCCGGGTATGAAAGATATCCCAACATTGAGGTGACTGTTGAGATAAACAACAAAAGTAAATAAGGAATTATTAAGAAGAAGTTCATGTTGAACATGACCAATATCTTCCAGAACATCCATGTTATCATTACCAAATTAGGAAAGAAAAGTGGATGACCATTGTTATCTTTTGGAGGCCATATGGATTGACCTCAATTTGAATAAGGATGCTATTATGAAGTTAGGTATATACTATCGAGGTGGGAATGATGAAGAAGATAATCTATCAAGGATATATGACTTGGTTTATCCATAGATGGATGCATGTACCTTTTCAAAGGTGGAATTAAGGATAGAACATCGATAACTTAAAATGAATCCTAGGGGAATGCATAAAGGTTGGCATTTCACCCTTAATAGGGATAGTATGAAATTTGACAATATGAATTGGAAAGGATTAAGGTAATAACAACCTTTAAAGAATCAGTGGAGAAATGTTTTTTCAAAAGTATATAGACAATGATTCTAGTATTAGTATATGGAATTTTGATATGCCCTGAATCTAGGGAATACAGGAGGAACGATTCAAGGATAACCTTAGAGGTTTTACAAGGAGAAAGGTAATATTCAAAATTCTCAAGATTAGAAATGTGGATAAAGGAAATATGACGTAATTATAGTGTTGCCAAGTGGGGCACGTGTTAAACCACGAGAAAGTATGGATCGAACCAGTAATGGTCGAAATTATTTAGGGAAATTAGGACTTAAGATAAAAGATGTTCTAATTATGATTGAGAGTCAGTCATGACAGTGATTAACCTCTAAAGACTGAGGCAATAACTTATGGAAAAATGGTGATTTTTTTTTTCTTATCAGATTTTAAGGAAAACATCTTCACTCAAGCAGTGATCGGAAATAGGGTAGAAAATTTGTGAAAGTGGTTAAAATGAAATTGACTGTAAGGAAATTTTACTATCAGGAAAGGCCAAAGAGGTGGCCGACACTTTAAAGGTAAGAGGATAATTATAGGCGCTTGTGCCAAAATAATACAGTGAGGATGGTTAAAACTGTGAAGGTTGTATTATGGTTTGGAAGATTGACATTCCTTCTGATGAATGTGCAATACCCAACCGTAATAGTAGTTGGTAAAGGTTTAATTCGTGTAATCGCCATGAGCGGGCTATCTATCTTAGGAGGTCCTATCTTGAGATAAGCCAGGACCATGTTTCAAAAAGGACTAGACGAACCTTTGAGTTAAGTCTTCTATTTAAGGCATATGATTAAGAATGGTATTAACCTGCTATCGTTGCTTTGATTGAAACTCTTCTGCAATTTTATCTACTTCATGTCATGAAAGTACGTCAGAGTTTGGAGTGTTCTTCATGAATTGTGATTGGTGGTTATGTTCTCCTTAGGAGAATTAGATACGAGATGTATGGACTCCGTATGGTTAGCTATTAAGACTTCATGAAAAATGAATGACTACAGTAGGTCAGTGGTGGACCATAGTAAGGCAGCAATGATTCTGCGAGTAATAAGCTGATTACAACCGTGAGAGTTGTATTGGAATGGGTGTTGAGATTGAGTACCACTAATCGGGTCGTGGTAGTGTATAAGTTATCATTGATAGACTAATTAAGTAGAGTATCTACCTAGTGAATTATTATTCTTTCTTATCAATAGAGAGTCGTATTATTATACGAGGAAGGTTGCGGTGCAAGCATAGAATTCTAGTAACGATGATGTATAGAATGAGATCCCATATTCGATTTTCGATGTCGAGGGAGTTTCAAAGGTGATTGTGTATAAGCTCGAGGAAGAGCATGGGTCCATAGAATGATGGACGGAATAGCAAAAATATTTAGGCATGTGAAATAGGATGCTATAATACTTGGATGTTGATATAAATACATATATATTTTGTTCTCCTATGACAAACCTCTATAGTTCAGAGGTAGGTTCCAAGCCAGATATTTTGTGGCAGTATATTTTTTTTTATATATACAATTCTCTTCAGTTCATTCTTTTCTCTTCTTTTCATTTCATGTAAGTTGAGAAGAACAACCCTTCCAGAAGGGGAGGTATTGCCGAATGACTGTCTATCTGTGTGATAGAAGCCTAGTAGGATACCAACTATTGTTTAATTGCTTGTCAAGTACTAAAGGCTGGCCACCTTCTGTACTAACTATGCGAGATAACAAGTGTTCATGATCATAGTGATCTCTCAACAAATTCCTTTACTTCTATATGATTGATCAAACTTTGGGAAATAGAAACAGCTGAAAAAGGAGTAATAAAGTTGTGGTAGTATTCGGAATGGAAACACATTCGTGATACTAAGGTTGACGTGGTTATTAAAAGGTTATAGAACGCTAACGAGCAAAAGTATAACTAGTATAATATTAGGAACGGAAGATAGTAGCGACTACGAACTGGGAAAAAGGATGGGTAGTGAGAAGCAAAAGCTCTAATGCTAAAAGCTATACTGAGAGTCTGTGCAATAGACTTGAAAGAAATTGGAATGATCACTTAACACGGGTTGAGTTTTCTTACGACAATAGATCATATGTCAGTATTGAGGTATCACCTTATGAGATCCTTGAGGGAAGACAATGTCGATCTCCCTTATGTTAGGATGAAGTTGTAGAGCGCAAGATGCTCGGACCCGCAGTAGTCCAAAGGACCAAGGATATGATAGATCTAATCAGAGGACGGCTGGTAGTAGCCCAAGATGGACATGATAAGTATGTTGATTTGACACGAAAGGAAAAAGAGTATGAAATAGGGGACCTAGTGTTGTTATAGGTATTTCCTTGGAAAGGAAGGATGAGGCTCGGAAAGAAATGAAAGCTAAGTCCACGAATTGTTGGACCCTTGGATATATTAAGACGTATTGGGAGGATAGCATAGGAGCTAGCCCTAACCCCGAACATGTAGCAGGTCGTAACGTGTCTCACGTATCAGTGTTAAGGAAGTGTAATTCAGATGCCAGATAAATAGGGGCATATGAGCGCATAGATATGCAACCCGACGTAACCTATATGGAGCAACCAGGAAGGGTTGTAGAGTGAAAAGGGAACAAGTGCTTAGGAGAAGGGTTATCAAACTATTTAGAGTTTGATGGAAAAACCACAATGTGGGAAAATTTATTTGAGAGTTAGAAAGTGTAATGCTAAGAAAGTATCCCAATTCATTTTCTATTTGATTCCGGGACGAAATCCTTTTAAGGAGGGGAGACTGTAATAACCCCAATTTTTGAGAAATTTTGAAACCCTTATGAATAGTGTTTTTGCTGAATGAGAAAACTTTTCATGCCACACTATATAGGGGTTCTGATATGGATATTCTGAGATTTTATTAGTACTTTATATGGGATATAAGTGTATGTAAAGATCGTCAGAATCCAAATCCGAACACTTTGATTTTTCCCGGAAATCCAATAGATACGGAAAGAATTGAGTATAAGGTAACAGGATAAAAGGATTTAAATTAAAGGATTATAATAGAGGATCATAAAAAGGAATATAATGTATTGAGAAAGGTTAAGGGAACCTAAGTAATAAGATCCCGGGTATGATCCCTCAAACGATAAACGAAAACGAAAGTTAAGCGAACAGTATAACAGATCAGCGGTCATTAGGCAAATAATTAGAAAGTTAATCAAAGGGATTAGAGAGGATGATGTCACCCAACCAATGAGAAGAGGACAAGGAGGGGAGGATGACATCATGAGGATGACACAAGCATGACATGGGAAGGAAGGAGATGTGGTGGCTTTTTAACCACACAAAATCAAGGGCAACTAGGTAATTTACTAAAACAAACACAAAAATCAAACCAACCAAGCCAAGCAAATCATTTTCATCAAAATCAAAAAGAAACCAAGGCATTGTTCTTCATGCTCTCGGCCAAAACAGAACCAGCACACTAAAACTGCTGTATCTACTTCATTTCTCACTCAAATATTGTGTTCTATAGCTCATTGGAAAGGTATTGAGATGACCTACAACTCTTATTCACAAGTCTCGTCCAAATAATCATGTTAAGACCCTCATTTTTACAGTTCTTTAAATCGGACTTTTAGAAACTTCAAAGCCTAACTTTGTGTTCTTGATTTCTTTGGAAAGATCAAGCTTGTAGGAGGCTCCCTAAGGCTTTCTAGCAACTTAACACCTCCCAAGGAAGGTATAAACTTTAAACCCTAGCCTTTACTTTATTTGTTAGTAAGTTTAATGGTTGGTTTTGTGAAATGAGAAGCATGGATTGTGATTATTAGTAGTTTGGTTTGATTTGGAAGTGTTTTGGTAATTGAAGCTTGATTATAGTTCATAGGTCTTGATTGTGGTTGTTTGAGTTGAAAACCTTGGAGATTATGGACTGATGTGGTATGGTTTCGGTGAAGTTTTGTTGTATTGATGGTTATGAGTTGGTTGGTGGTTAATTGGAGTAGTTTAAACATTGGTAATCGCGTAAACATAGCCGTCGTAATGTCCGATTTACTTTAGACTGCTTTTGTTCATAACATTTGGACCCGAGAACTCCCTGCTAGATTATGACC
This sequence comes from Apium graveolens, assembly GCF_009905375.1. Lineage (NCBI taxonomy): Eukaryota > Viridiplantae > Streptophyta > Magnoliopsida > Apiales > Apiaceae > Apium > Apium graveolens. The sequence continues at coordinate 20,424,829 of NC_133650.1, read as the reverse complement.
ATTGCCATGTTTAGATAGTTCATGTTACGAGCTTCATTTTGATATGTAGTTCGTTTGATTCCGATGTACGGTTTAGGAGAAACGACCGTTTCAAGTAACGGCGTTTCGCGAACGAATCATTTCCCCTCGCCTTACTTTGAAACATAGGTTAAAGACCAAAAAGGGTTAATTAATGTATGAAACAATTATGGTAAGAGTGTTAGGAAGTTGGTAAGACACTCGCAAAGGAATCGCTTTAAAACTCGTAATGGTTAATTTATTAAAAATGGTGGAGCCGAGGGTACTCGAGTGACTTAAGAGAATCAATAAGCGCAAAACAAGCGTTAGAGTCTAAGTTAGTTAAAGTATAGATTTGCAAGTGACTTTGGTTTAATTTCAACTTACTTATTGTTTATAGGTTACCAGACTCGTCCCGAGCCTTTTATCACCCCAAGTCGCTCAGGCAAGTTTTCTACCCGTTATAACTGTTGTTGTGATGAATATATGTATTTGCATTATCTTGCGATAGATGCATGTTGGTTAATTAGCAAATGATGCAATATATTGAAGCATGCTGCTATGGTATATATATATGCACGCCTGTTTCGCATTCTTGCCATATATATATCTGTTGATTCAGTTGATAATACCTATGCTAGAGGATAGCGGTAATTTGCATATACCCTTAGTACAGGGACCCAAAGGTGAAAATATTTTCTAAAACCGGGAGTCGAGGATCCCGAGTAGATTTTGTATATATGGATATAAATATATATATATATACTTATATATATATATATATGGTCATAGTTTTCAAAACTATTAATCGAATAAGGTTTATTCGATAACTTTAACTTTATTTTATTATTGAATATTATTTCGAATATTATTCGAAGGCGTATGACTCATTTATATTAAATGAATATTATTTTGAATATTCATTCGAGGGCTTATGACTCTTTTATATTATTTATTGAATATTATTTTGAATATTCATTCAGGGATTTATGACTCCTTTTATTTATTTATCTGAATATTATTTGAATATTCATTCGAGGGCTTATGACCCTTTTATTTATTTATCTGAATATTATTTGAATATTCATTCGAGGGCTTATGACTCTTTTATATTATTTATTGAATATTATTTGAATATTCATTCGAGGGCTTATGACCCTTTTATTTATTTATCTGAATATTATTTGAATATTCATTCGAGGGCTTATGACTCTTTTATATTATTTATTGAATATTATTTGAATATTCATTCGAGGGCTTATGACTCAGTTTATATTATTTAATGAATATTATTTGAATATTCATTTGAGGATCTATGACTCCGATTATTTGCTGAGATATATTCTTTATTTTATTAAAGAATAAGGTGTCGATAATCAAACTCACTTTTGATTATTCAAATAAAGATAGTACTTTCGTATAGGTATATCTTTGGATATTTAATATTCATTTCAAGTATAAGTTTCAAAACTTCTACTTCAATTATTTTTTATAAAGATTATTCTTTATGGAAATATTATTTAAATAATAATATTCAGATATTTTCTAATATATTGGGACTGATTTATTTTGTTAAATCAGCATCACTCCAAACATTCTTAAAAATGTTTTGCGAGTCTTCAAAATGATTTTTTAAAAGTTAGAGCGGATCCCAAAACTCATTTTTATATTTAAGATCCTCCTTTCGAAGGGGATTTAAATACTCGCTCAAAACCTGAGGGATCCGGCTCTGTGGTGTGTTTTATATTCGCAACAAGGTTGCTGTTTTGTTAAATGAATCGATTACTTACCCAACACTCGGGAAGTAAAATTCTTGGAACAAGTTAATCCATTAACAGGCATCGCCTGGGAAATATCGGTGAGTTCTCCTTTCCAACTAGATACGACTTCTTGGTGGAGCCGTATCAACAAGTTTCTACTTGGGGAAAGGGGGAACGAGCTTTACGTTTCAGAGTCATGGATTTCATCTGAACTAGGAGTGGCGTAAGTGGTCGAGTAGCGCCGGCCCAGCCTTATTATATTGGCCCAAATGGCCTGGAAGTTCCGCTAAGGCGGTCCATTCCTTAGGAGTTCAGTGTTCGGTTGACAAGTAAATCCGACAGGTTCTCCTCTACATGTAGAAAATGGTGGGGTTGCACTACTACGAATGATCATCGTAAGTGGTCTTCCTGGCGCGGCAAACTCCCGTAATGAGTTCATCATCCAATTGGATATTTCTGCAACACTACCCAGAGCATTTCGATAGAAAGGCTACGGTTGGGCGATTGTTGAGTGTTGGCAGGGTCAAGTTTTCAAAATGATGTTTGCATCAAATGAAGTATCTCGTAACTTCATTTTATTTTGATGATATTTTAAAGATTTAATCTATTCAAATCTTGTCTTGTAGTCTCATCTATGTGATGAACTGTTGAAAGCTCATTATACTTTGAACAGTGGTAGTTCAAGTAGCTTTATAAATGATATAAGTATAGTGAAGTATTTGGTAACTTCATCCCTTGTTTTTACTTATATCTAGTAAGTAATTATCTTACTCATGATAAAAGATTCTAGTAAGTATCCATTTAGATACTTATATTATTGTTATCACTACATATTATCTTGCGAGCTATAAGGCTCACTCTTGCTTTATTTCTTTATCACACAACAACAGTTAGGAAAGATGGCCAGACTCCAGCAGACCCAGCGCAAGCGCGTGGGAAGCGTCCCGCGTCTTCCCGATGATGTTGTGGCTGCTATAGCTGCAGAGGTAGATCTATTGGTAGATCAGGCATTCTATTTTTGAGAATCAAATTATGTATAATTATAACTTGTGGCAGATAATGGCAATTAACTGTAAATTTATCAAGTAATCATTTTGGGTTGTAATAACTTTTAAATTGTGGATTCAAAGACTTGTACTTATTTAAATTTCATCTCTGAGACTATAACGGATTGTGGTGTGTGTTAGTGTGGGGTCACAGCATAAGGTTATTATTATTAATTAAGTGAAGTGATATTGTGGAAAGAAAGACCGTGACGACCTGGATCCCCGACCCCGGATCTGGGGGTGTTACATTTGGAGTCCCCCTAAGATACCTAAATATCCCTTTAACAGCTATAAGATGAGACTCTTTAGGATCAGCTTGAAATCTAGCATATAAGCATGTTACAAACATAATATCTAGCCTACTTGCTGTGAGATAAAGTAATGAGCCTATCATACCTCTGTAACTTGTGATGTAAACTTTCTTACCAATTTTGTCCTGATCAAGCTTAGTGGTTGTTGGCATTGGAGTCTTTGCCAGAGTTGAATCTTCCAGATTGTACTTCTTGAGAAGTTCTCTAATGTACTTGGATTGACAGATGATTATTCCATCTTTCCTTCGACTCACTTGTAATCCAAGAAAGTAATTGAACTCTCCCATCATGCTTATTTCATACTTACTCTGCATTAGCTTAGAAAATCTCATGCAAAGATCATCATTAGTAGAGCCAAATATAATGTCGTTAACATATACTTGAACTAATATCATATCAGATTTATGCATTTTGTGAAACAGAGTTTTATCTACAGCACCTCTAGTAAAATTATTTTCAAGTAAAAACTCAGAGAGGGTGTCATACCATGTCCTTGGAGCTTGCTTAAGACCACAAAGAGCTTTGAATAAAAAGTATACAAAGTCAGCCAGATTTGGATCTTCAAAACCTGGAGGTTGTTCCACATACACCTCTTCTTCTAGCTCCCCATTCAGGTATGCACTCTTCACATCCATTTGAAAAACTTTGAAATCTGAATGTGCTGCGAATGCCAGAAACATCTTGATTGCCTCAAGTCTAGCTACTGGTGCATAGGTTTCATCATAATCTATACCCTCTTCTTAAGAGTAACCTTTAGCTACCAGTCTAGCCTTGTTTCTCGTTACAATTTTTTAATTTTCATCTAACTTGTTTCTGAATACCCACTTAGTACCTATCACTGACTTGTCCTTTGGTCAGGGTACCAGCTTCCATACCTCCCGCCTCTGAAACTGATTGAGTTCCTCTTGCATAGCAGTAACCCAATCTGGATCTTCAAGTGCCTCATCTACTTTCTTAGGTTTCATTTCTGAGAGAAACCCTGAAAAGTGACATTCATTTGGTGTGGCATGTCTAGTTCTCACTCCTGTGTCAGGATCACCAATGATTAGTTCAAAGGGATGGTCTCTATTTCAGACTCTTTGTCGAGGCAGATAATATCTTGATATTTCCCCTTGTTCAGCATGATGTTGAGTATGAACTATAGATCCTCTTCCTGCTCCCCTTGAGTTGTTGCCACCATAGTAGTAGTTCTTGAGGGGGTTCTTGTATGATTATTATAATCATTGTTTCCACCATTACCGCCACTTGATTCAGGATCAGCATTGCCATGTTCTATAGGTATAGCACTAGCAATCTCAGGTTCTTCTACATCCAAAGGATCATCTGGAAGATTTTTAAATTCCAGAGATTAAGAATCCTTTTCTCTTTGCAGGCTTGCCAACTTGGTGTCATCGAATGTTACATTAAGGATTTCAATCACCTTCTGATCAATAATCATATAAAACCTGTAAGCTTTAGATTCCAGAGAATAGCCAAGAAATATGCCTTCTTCCACTTTAGCATCAAACTTTCCCAGATGCTCATTTCGTTCCTTTAGCATAAAATATTTAGCTCCAAACACATGAAGGTATTTCAGTGTTAGTTTCTTGTTAGCCATAAACTCATAAGGAGTCTTGTCATGATCTTTATTAACCAGGGTATGATTTTGAGTGTAACATGTTGTGTTGACAACTTCAGCCCAAAAGTATGTAGGAAGTCTTGATTCACTTAGCATAGTCCTTGCTACTTCAACCAAGGTTCGATTCTTCCTTTCTACTACTCCATTTTGTTGAGGAGTTCTTGGGGCTGAGTACTGTCTCGAAATACCTTTTTCTGTATATAATTCATTTAGAAATGCATTCTTGAACTCTGTCCCATTGTCTGATATGATCTTTCTGACAGGTAAGTTCGCTTCCACTCAATCTTCTTTATATGATCAACTATCAACTATGGTGCTTCATCCTTTGATTGCAAGAACAACACCCATATGTACTTGGAGTAATCATCGATTATCACTAAAGCATATATTTTCCTTAATACTAACAACACGTTCACTGGACCAAATAAATTCATAAGAATTAACTGAAGAGGTTCAGTTATGCTTGTCATTTTCTTGATTCTGTGTGATGCTTTCTTTGATTTCCCCTTTTCACATGCTTCACAGAGTCCTTCTTGGCAGAATTCCATATGTGGTAGTCCTCTCACCAACTCCCGCTTAACCAGAGAGTTCATTGTCTTGAAGTTCAAGTGCGAGAGCTTCTTGTGCCATATCCAACTTTGTTATGATGAAGCTTTGCAATAAAAACATCTCATTACTCCATCACAGGTAGACTTCAAGTCAGCTACGAACAGATTATCTTTCCTTACTCCTCCTTACTCCCTGTAAAGCGCTTCTAATATTTCCTGTAAGTGATCAAACATCTTTCTGGACTAAAATCAACATAGTATATTTTGTCACAAAACTGACTGACGCTCAGAAGATTCTTCTTCAATCCTTCCACAAGAAAGATGTTTTCAATGATGAAATTCCCAATTTCCAAATTGCCATATCCCTTAATAAATCCTTTGATGTCATCTCCAAAGGTAACTATAGGGGGACAACATTCTCAACCACACCTGTGAGCAGGGACTTTTCTCCTGTCATGTGCCTGGAAAAACCACTATCCAGAATCCACATGATCTTTTCCGTTCGAACTTTACCCTGTAAAAATAGATTGATTAAGAAGACTTTGGTACCCAAGTTTTATTAGGTCTTGAAGGTTTAGGGGTAGAAATAGAATCAACAAATGAAACCTTAACATGCTTAACTTTCACTTTGATCGACTCCTTCTCAGTGCTAGTCTCAATAGAGTTGTCAGACTTAGAGATAAGAGGTACTACAGTCTTGGCATATGTGTGCTCATTACTCATGCTTGTCTTAGTGTTAGTGCAAGTGCTAGAAGTTGCATGAAAAGATTTAAAATATTCAGACATGGTAACAAATGCACATGGCATACATCCAACTACGCCACAGGGCTCATGAAAACTAGGCATGTTAGGCATGACAGGCATACTAGAAGTTGCAACAGATTCTACTTTATCTTTTGTACATGCATGTGTAAGGTGTACATCAGAATTGCAATTATTACATAACTTTCTAGATGCAGATGAGGAAGATGCAAAATCAGATTTCTTATTTACACCTACCTTGCCATTTTTGTTCTTCTTAGCCTTAACCTTAACACTCTCACCGGTCTTAGAGTTATCTATTGTGTCTGGTTTCTTAAGTGTGTCAGATTCTTTTCTATCCACCTTATTACCTAGGTCATCTTTGGATTTAGCTTTACTAGCTGGAGCCTTATGAGTCTTAAGAGATTCCTCTACCTTCTCTTTCTCTCTATACTCAGCAATCAATTCCTCATTGATTAGCAAACTTACTTCATCCAAAGATTCTGAAATAGACTCAGTGAACAATGGAGTTACAGCATCATTAATGACATATGGTACTTTTTTTAAGACAAACATGTTTATCTTAGATGCACCACTATGCTTCTTACTGTTCAGCTTAGAATAGTCAAGTCCTATGGAAGTCTTAGATTCGAATCTTTGACTATCTATTATCTCCTTCTGAGTCAAAGCTGCATTCCTAAATGCCTGTAACTTCTTTTCTAAATCAACAATTTTGGTTCTAAGAATGGCTTCTATGTCTGTGTTGCACTTAATCTTATTATTTAGATATTCATTCTTTTGTTTAAGGTATTCTAAGCCAACTACAAGCAATTCTAGTTCTTCATTTCTAGAGGTTCAACTCTCAGTTTTAAGAACTAACTTATCATTTTCAAGTTTATATGCAAGCATGCTTATATGAACATTAGACAATTCTAAAGTAAGTTCATGCACAATAGATTTGTATTTGGATACAGACATATTAATAGTGGTAAGTTCAGGAACCTGAGATGATTGTGGTGATTCCTCTACAGAGTCTGCCATAAGAGCTAGATTCACATACTCTTCCTCTTTATCAGAATCAGTATCATCCCAGCTTTTTCCTTTAGCGATGTACGCTCTTCCTTTTTCCTTAACCACGTAACATTCAGTTTTTGTATCAGCTTCTCAATCTGCCTCTTCAGATCTTTATAAGTTTCCTTCTTTTTATAGAAATCATTTCCTTTTATTGCCTTGGGCTTTCTGTAATCAGATGCAAAGTGCCCTAACTCACTGCAATTGTAACATCTTGTTTTTCTCTTGTCTACCCAACTTGACTTGTAGCCTCCTCTAGAGCTTGACCCTAATGAGTAGCTTCATTTCTGAAATCTCCCTGATGAACCCCTTGGCTTGTAGTTGGGTTTTCTTCTGAATCTAACATGACTAAATTTTGCAGCTATATATGCCATAGATTTATCCTCCAACTGTTCAAGTTCTTCCTGAGTGTAAGACTCACTTTCATCATTTGTCTTACCATGAGCAATTTCAGCTACAACAATTTCTTTGATTGTTGAGTATGGTGCAACCTTGACTTCTTGGGTTTCATGTTCACGAACTACAAGTGCAGTGGTTTTTGCAAGTGTCGTACTCTTACTGTCAATAAAACCAGGTCCATAGATAATAGCTCTCTGCTCTTGTTCTAGTTCATGGGTTCTTAGCTTTCCATAAATCATATCCAGAGACATGGTAATAAAATCAACTATTTCCCTGATTAATGTGTTCTTTTGTTCCAGATGAACTGGTAGAGTCAACATAAACTTTCTGTTAGACTCTCGTATAGGATAAACTTTCCTTGTAGTTTTAATTCGCTTAACAGTCTTGTATATCTCTCAAAGAGTGAAGACAGTGTTTCTCCGGGTTGAAGTTTGAATGCCTCATACTGAGTAGTCAGAATATCCATCCTATTTTCTTTGATTTCTTCTGTACCTTCCATCAAATACTCAATGGTATTCCACATATCCTTTGCACTATTACTTCCTAGAAGTTGATGGCTCATATCATTATCGGTCGATTCCACAATTATGAGTTGCAGGTTTGTGTCCAATTTATCAACTCCTTGTCAGCCTCCGTATATTTAGACGGATCCCTGGGAGTAGATGAGGAAGGAATTCTTGCACCAGTTGCAGTAGTGGATTCAGCAACTACTTCCATCGGGACATAAGGGCCATTCAGTAATATCCCAATATAAAGTTGATCGAAGCTTTCATAAACAACATCATCTTTTTTTCCACATGTTGTAATTATCTCTGTCGAATGAGGAAACCTTGATACTTCCAATCCTTTGGTTATTCATCATCTTGGCGGAATTAAAATTTTTTAAAGTTCAAAAATTTCAAGAAATTAGAATATTTGAAAATTAAAAATTTTCAAGAAATTTTCAAGAACTTGTTTCTTTCTCCAGATCTTGATTTGTATGTCAATCAACAAGCTCTGATACCAATTGTTAGTCCCAAAGTATCATAGAAGGGGGGGTTGAATACGATACATATAATCTATTTCGATTCATTACAAGTTCTTCGTTATAAGTACGAAATCAAAATAGACACAAAAATAATTTGAGGAATATATTGTTTTATTAATATAAACCTTGAGGTTGCTATAATCTAATCAATGAATTGATTAGCTACAATAAATTCAGCAGCACAACTTTGTGTTTACAAGCTTAATAAATGAATTCTTTAATGAAGCTCCCGTAAAACACTTTCTGTTAGCTAAGAAGATAACCAAATGAAATGAATTCATTTACTGCTTTGTAGACTTTAATTTTGATTGGATAGGTGGCATCATTTTATCCATACAAACCATTTCAATTGCTACATTTGCACTTAAAAATAAATCAACCAAGTAGTTACTTGCGACCACAAACAGAGTAGTTACTTGCGACCTAGTTACTTGTGACCTGGGAGTGTAGAGGAGATTCTGACTTAGACAATTCCTTTAGGATACTTACTTGCGACTTTGTTCACTAGGGCAAGAGTTACTTGCGACCTAGTGAACTACTAAGATTTGCCTTAGTAAATTTTCCCTTAGCAAGTTACTTGCGACCCTGTGTACTAGAGTAAAGATTTCCCTTAGACAAATTTCTCTTCCAGGTTACTTGCGACATGTCTTCCTCTTTAGGCTAGTTGCGACCAGGAAGACTAGGTAACTTGCCTTAGCCAAATACATCATACAGAGTTTACCTGGATGTCAAAATAGTGTATTTTGACTTGGACAAATTCCTCAGCAAGTTACTTGCGACCCACCTTTCCCTGTATTAGTTAGTTGCGACCTTGTTGCCTTGGTGGAGGATTTTTGACATAGAAAAATTCTTGTTTCCAATAACTGTATCAATAATTAATGTTTCTTCTGTAAAACTAAATTAAATCCTTCATGATATGTTGATGCTTGGTGCACTGGTCTGTTTCACAAACAACTAGCATGAACTGGTTTAATTCAATTTCCTTGACAATTCTGAACTGATACATCTTGGTTCATTATTCATTTATTCAATCACTGAACCCCTGATCTTTGAAACTTCAATTCAAACCATGTAACTGAAAGTGGAAGTCCTTTGATGTCTTATTCTTCATGGAGGCTTGAACATATTAATGAACTTCATCCCATGAATTGATTGTGGACTTAAAGAGTCATTTGCATCTTTTGATTCTTTATGTATATCCTGTCTTCATCTTTAGGGTTCCTGTGCTTCACAATTTAATATTGTTTATCTGTTTCTGTTACATGGTGAGTTATAATTCCTCGATTACATATTACGTTACATTATGTTTTAAACAAGTACTTTAATTTTAGTAACTCTGTCATGATACAATTAGGGTATAAATTAGGAGATATTAAGAAAAGGTCAAAGAACTTATATTATGCTAGATTTCTTATGATGCTAGAAAACCATATTTCTAAGGACCTCTAGATTGAGAACCCAACAAATAAGCTTGATTGTTGGGTCCAAGAAAAGAGGGTACTTGCTAATTTGAGTAGGAACAATCTTCATAGTAAAGTGCCTCTCAACTATCTGTCAATCATGGAGGCACCTCAGGTAAGTGAGATAACTGTCTGTCACAACTTTATCCCAACCTCCAGTTTCTTTGCATTCAACTGTGACTATGGCATATGTGACTGTTGTTGGGATTAAACCCAATAGGTAGTATGAGTTTGGTGATAGAAAACATAATTGGATTGGGTAATAATTTTATGGGTAGACAATTATTATCATAGTTGAGTTGGGTAATAATTGTATGTGTTGAAAATTATTATTATTATGGGAATGGGTTATAATTATATGGGTAAACAATTATTATTGTAATCAGATTAGGTATGTCTTGTTGTCTAAGTTTGTGATGGATATATATACATAGTCATGTTATTGTTTTGATGTATGCTTGGGTATTGTTTGACATAAGTTTTGCTTGAGTGAATATCGTTTAGAGAGATTGATTGTATTATTGATAATTATTTGGATTAATAATACAAGTTGGGATGTGGGTCTTTAGGCATCATATATTGTGTGTGTATTTTGTATTGTTTGTTTGGTTATATATTTGTGTGTATTTCCCCTAACAAGTGGTATCAAGATCCAAGGTTCATGATGGAGAAGGTTGGGGGATTTGAAATTGAATTGTTCAATGAAAGAAATAATTTTACCTTGTGGCAAAGCACTGTGAAAGATCTATTAATTCAATGAGGGTTAAATGCGACTCTCGGAGTGAGGAAGCCTACTGAATTTGATGATACAAAGTGGGGAGACATGAAGTTATGTGCAACATCAATGATCCGGTTGGCACTTGCACCGGAAATCATGTATGATGTTCTTGAAGAGGACAATCCCAAGAACTTGTGGGAGAATTTAACGAAGACTTATCACTCAAAGTCTTTGGCCAACAAGCTGTTTCTCAAGAAAGATTTGTTCGGGCTCAAGATGGAACAAGACGGAGATTTAAAAGATCATCTGAATCATTTTAATGGCTTAATCAACCAGCTGAATAATTTGGATGAAAAATTGAAGGATGAGGACAAAGTTATTCTACTACCAGTATCTCTACCGAAGAAGTATAGTACTGTGACGACTTCTTTATTTGTTGGGAAAATGAAGTTAGATTTAGATGAGACTATTGTTGTTCTTTTGGAGGTCGAGAGATTGATGAAACAAGAATCAAGTGACACATCTGATGGAAGTGCATTCATGGTACGTGCGCGTGACACATAAAAAAAGTATGTTAAGAAACATAACCCTAATATCATGTATTTTTATTGTGAGGAATTGGGTCATATACAATTTATGTGTCCAAAGGCAAGAGAAGACTTGAGAGAGTTGAATAAAAATCGAGGAGGGAGTAGTGTTTCGCTTGTAGGAGCTGATGATGATGTTCTTTTGGTTCAAGAAGGGAAGGGATCAAAAAAAGAATGGGTGCTTGACTCGAGATGCTCTCATCACATATGTGGTAGGAGGGAATGGTTCTCGTCCTACAAAATGTGTGAGGAAAAGATGATAACTTTACCGAACGGTAAAATGGTAAAGGTTGCTAGCAATGGTGATATAACAATGAAACTTCATAATGGTCATGTTCAGAAGTTAACTCAAGTAAGATACATACCGGAGTTAAATCGAAATCTAATTTTGTTGGGTAAATTAGTTGATTTGGGATATACTGTTATGATGAAGAACAATATGTTGAAAGTCACTAAAGGAGATTTAGAGATACTCAAAGGTCGAAAAGATAAGAGAAATCTTTTTGTACTAGAAGGAAGGGTTATTGTTCGAGGGGAGGTATTGGAGGATCAACGTTGATGGCTTGATGGTGACCGTTAATTCAGTTGTACATGAAACCATATTGGGTTGAAGGGGAGGATTGTTGGAGTTAAACCCAATAGGTAGTATGGTCTTGGTGATAGAAAACATAATTGGATTGGGTAATAATTTTATGGGTAGACAATTATTATCATAATTGAGTTGGGTAATAATTGTATGTGTTGACAATTATTATTATAATAGAAATGGGTAATAATTGCATGGGTAGATAATTATTATTATAATCAGATTAGGTATGTCTAGTTGGCTAAGTTTGTAATGGGTATATATACATAGTCATGTCATTATTTGGATGTATGCTTGAGTATTGTTTGACTTAAGTATCGCTTGAGTGAATACCGTTTGGAGAGATTGATTGTATTACTGATAATTATTTGAATTAATAATACAAGTTGGGATATAGGTTTTTCCGCATCATATATTGTGAAACTATTGATAAGTTTGTGAATACAAATCTCAAATCAATCACCACAGACTCAACTGTAGTTTCAACTCCTAACTCTTTCATTTATACCTTTTCGACGGATATTTCTCATCCGTTGATCAGTGATTTTCCTTCGACGGATATGCCTAACAGCAATCATCCGTTGATATTCACAACTGCTATATCGATGGATGTGTCTCATATATTTCCAAAATTGTGACAAGTGTAGATGACTTAGTAGTTGTACAGTCGCTCTTAGGATTGAGGGAAGGGAGTGACTTGAGTGAGAGGCTGAGTTGCTCTCAGGCAAAAGGAGAGGAAAAGAGTGAACATATGCATGTTATTTCTTCCATCATGGAAAAAAAGTGAGAGGAGTCCCACACTTAATGGTGAAGGTGAGGGTGTGAGGGTGGGTAGCCAAGGGGAGCCGTTGATGCAAAAACAGAGAGAAAATGAGAGAAAAGAAGGTATAGAAGAATGGGAAGATCCCATTTCTAGTGAGTTAATGGATGTCAATAATGCAGATAGAGAGAAACTATTTCAGCAAGAATATCAAGTTGTTCTAGATTATGTCTCTTTTGATGCTGAGATATTTACTCACCCCATTCCAGCATATCAGATTCTAGTTGAACAAGGCAATAAGGATGCTGAGAAGACTCTAAACTTGGGGCACACTACAGCTTCTATGCTAGAGGCAAAGGATATAATCAATTCTCTTCCACCTACAGCCGGTGATGATTTTGATTATCCTTCTGGTGCTTCTGGTGATTCAATTGGGGATAACTCTCTTGGAGAGGATACTGAAGAGGTAGGCAGGAACATAGGGGGATATGCAGTCACTCCAGCCTGGATGTTCACAAAAGACTGCAAATATCATCATTTCAAATCCACCTTGCTCAAGCTCATCCATGACACTCAATATGCCATTCAAGCCACCAACAATGCCAACACCAAAAGTCTTCTACATGCCCATCTTGAGTCTCTTCAATTGCATAAAATTCAAACTCTCAAACAGAATCAAGTTGTGGATGAACTCAAGCATTCTATTGAGCTAGCAAAGAGGATCTCAAGAAAAGACTGCATTTCAAACTTCCTGAGTCAACCATGACACAAATACACCAAAAGCTCAGGAAGGAATCTGAATTGACTAGCAAGGTTGAGGATTTAGATCCAAGACTGTCAAAAGTGGAGAACTAAATTGCTCAAATCCTTACCAATCAACAAACTCAAACACTTCTTCTACAGCAATCGGTGGATGCTCAAACTTCCAACAATGTCTTACTTGATGATAACAAAAAGGGGGAGAAGGATGTGAAGCACTCCACTCAATTGAGAACAATTCCAATAGATGAAATAAAGCTGGAAAATATGGAGAAAGGTCAAACCTCATCTAGAAGACATCAACATACCAGTGTGATTTTAAAGCCTAAGAAATAGTCATCAAAACACTCAAGCAAAAATCCACTGGATTTAGTCTATTCAACTCCTAAACCTGATAAGAAGAAGCTGTTTGGTCACTCTATTGCAAATCATAAAAATCCAAGAGAATCGGTTTTGAAGAAAAAGATAGCAAAGATCTACTTGCATGGAAAACTGATTTGTGTGATGGCTGGACATCCTCAATTTGGAAAAGCCAAAAGAGAAGAGAGATTCAGGCTCAAACCTCATAAAAAAACAGGCTGACTTAGAAGTAAAGAAACAAGCTGAAAAGTCTGCTACCAAGTCGATAACTAAGAAGCCTGCTACCATAACTGAAACTGAGACACATGAGGAACCAAAGTAGAAATCAGGAAAAGGGTATAGGAAGGAGAGAGCTAAAAGGAAGCTGATATTTGAAGAAAAAAAAGAAGAACCAAAACCAACTCAGTCTATAACCACAAATTAACAAACTATACCTGCAATGGAGCAAGTTGAAATCAAGGTCCATCCTGGTGTGAACTTTCACGGTGAGCCAATCATTCCCAAGGATGAACCAATAGACCGGGATAGCTTACCTATACCGAGCTAAACATTCCAATTCCAACCACTTCAAAAAGAAGAAAGATATCAGCAAGCAAGCAAGTCAAGTCTGTCCCATACCAATTCAAAGCTTTATCCAAACCCAAGCCAACAGTTAACGAAGAAGATCAACTATTTATCTGTGACATAAAAGAATTCTCATACATCAACCTTTACCTGGAGGAGCTAGATGAAGTAACAGCAATTAATGCCCACAACAGATTCCCAGAAAAGTTGGTGTTTAGTTACAGGGGTGAAAAGGAAATCACATGGCCTCTACATAGGATTTTTAATGAAGGCTACAATGTATTAGTTAAAGTATTCTATGCAATCAAGAAAGATTTTGGATTCACCAAGGTGGCCAAGACAGAGATACTTAACAAAATCCAATAAATAAGACAAAGTTGGAGAGACCCAAGTGCACTACCAAGAATCTTAACTATTCGTTATACTGGAAGTAGAGTGCACTTGAGGCCATACTGGTTGATGGATTTTAGAGATGAAAGAAGTACCAGAAGATTCTCAGACTAGAAGGCCAGCTAAAAATATCAAGTAATGAGACTCTCAAGAAAATGCAGGAGATGCTGGATCTATCTAATGAAGATGAATCTGAGTTCAACAGATAACTCCAACACCAGATAAAAGAGAACAATGAGAAGCTGAGAAAAAAGACTACACACTCAAGGAAAAGGAATTAATTTGCTCAGTCTAGAGAAGCACCTTGAACAAGGCTTGTGAGATTTATGTGAACTTTCTTCTATTAACTTTCAATAGCAGCACTTATCATTTTTATCAACTATTGAATGATCATTTTGTATAAGGTGTTTTGTTATCATCAAGTCCTTCTAAATTTATGACTACAATTGTAGTAAACATAAATTGGGGGATATTGTTAGGAATATGTTGTAGGGTTGATGATAATTCACCAAAACACCTTAGTAGATTTAATTAAGTAATTTTTGTAACTATCAACAGATAACCACACTTGTTCATCCATTGTTACAGTAGCTTCTGTTTAAATAAGTTTTTGTAGCACATACCTATATATTGTAATGTCTTAGAGAATTAGAGTTGTATGATATTCTAAGTCATGTTGACTACTAGAATGATATGTAAAATAGGTTGGCTAATTGTAAATATTAGATGCCTTGTAATTTTGCATAAATGAAATTGTGTCAACTGCTATGGAAATACTTTCAACGGGTAATTCTACATGGCTTCGACGGATGACTCAAGATACTCTCAACGGATGATCCAATAGAGACTCAACAGATAATCTACAAAGTCTCAACAAATAAAAAATTCAAATAACAGTTGATAGTGACTTGACAGTCACATGGGTTGATTGTATACAAAAGGAATGTGACAACCTATTTGCAGGTTTATAAGAACAAAGAAGCATTTTTATTTTCATATTACTTGAAGAAATACAAAGATGTTGGATAGAGAGATTACACTTAGACATTTTGTTTTATATATTTGTCTTTTTCATATGTAACTTGGTGATATATAAACCAAGAGTAGCAAGTAGATTAACAATCGATCGATTGAACTGAAAAATAGAAAAAGTTACATCTGTTAGGAATTTCTCTGTTCTTTCTTTGTAATCTTACTTGTAAGCATCTGTGTGCATTCTTACATCACAGAGTTCTCAATCAATATATATATCTCTGGTGGAAAAGATCAATCCACCAGAAAGTTTTTAAATCCTTGTGTTTAATCACTTAATGTCTTGAATACATTTACATTTCATTTCTGCACACTTGCATATTCAAACACAGATATATTTTGGTAAAGAGTTTTTCTTAATTTTCAAAAGAAACCAAGAATTACATTTAACCCCCTTCTGTAATTCTATTGTTATAT
Organism: Apium graveolens; assembly: GCF_009905375.1. Classification (NCBI taxonomy): domain Eukaryota; kingdom Viridiplantae; phylum Streptophyta; class Magnoliopsida; order Apiales; family Apiaceae; genus Apium; species Apium graveolens. The sequence continues at coordinate 20,408,678 of NC_133650.1, read as the reverse complement.
GTTTGGGAATAAAATCTTCATAGTAGGATTAATTAGGGTTCTTCAAGAACTGAGCCGAATCGAGTTTTTATATAAACGAGTCTAGTTTTTAATTTTTTCTGACAAACTGAGCCAAGTTTCTTTATCAAACATGAAAACGTGTTTAAGCTCGAGCTCGTTAATAACTTAAAAATAACAACTTTGTTGGCCCAACTTAATTAATTCAAGCAGAACCCAATATTTAAATATTTAATCCAAGCCAAACCCGATAATCTAAAAGACTGAACTTATATTATCAAATACCAATTACTCCCTTGAGAAAAATAAAAAACAATTTTTTTTCCCGTGTGCATCTCCCTTTCTCATCTGTATGTTCTCCTTCCCCGCCTAAATCTTGATCCTGCCAAAATCTTTATCAAGAAGCCGCTTCAGATTGCTGCTTCATATTCGAGATGTTATCAACAAATTGCAACTTCACAGGTTTTATCAAGAAGTGAAAGGGTGTATGTAAGTGGGTGTTTGAAGATATTGTTCAATTTGGTTGTGATAAGGCCGTGTTTATGATTTGTCTATCCCCGCCTCTCTCTCGTTTCTGTCTATCTCTCTCGAAATATATATATATATATATAATGTTATAAGTATAATTAAAAATATTCAAAAAATATTATTATTATAGTTTTAATTAGTCGAACATACTAAAACCCGGTCTGAGCTCGCTTTTCTTAACGAATACATTTTAGTGTTTAAGTCCGAGCTCAAGTTTACAAACGGGCCGAGCCGAACGAGCCCCTTAATGAGTCGATTTCGAATTTGTTCGCGAACACCTCGGTTCATAAATAGTCATGGATTGATGTCTATGTTGTATTTAATGAAAGGGCTAGATTACTTTTGTGATTAATAGCTTCAACGTTATTTCATCTCCCGTTTTTTTATTGGAGACACAATTGTAGGATTTTTCTAACGAATTAATGGATTGCATCTTTTGTTCAAAAAAATATCTTTTGTTATTTATATATTATTATCATATTCTTTTAAAAATATTGCTAATATATTATTATATATAAATTAAAAATATATATACATAATGCAATACAAGTTAAACTCGTAACAAAATCACATGTTTTTATCAGTATTTAGTTGAATGTGAAATTTCCAAATATATTTTGTGTGACTGAATCTAAGATTAAATGATTAAATGTAATGAGTTCGAGTTCAAACTTTTACCGGGCATAACTAATATTGAGTGCACATTACATTATGTTAATATAACAGATTTAACATCTGCACTAGCCAATTTTTTTTTGTAACAAAAGAAAACTAGAAAAGAAACAAAGAAAACTACTCCAGAAGGATAAGTTTCTCCCTTTTTCTATCGCCTTTCAAGTAAAAACAACCAAACCAAATCAAATCAAACCAAATGTACTCGGTATATCTCTCTTAGGGCGAAATCTGAGGAGGGTAAAATATACGCAACCATGCCCCTACCGTGAAGTACAGAGGTGTTTCAGTGAAAACACCCGACTTAGTGCATTAATAAATAAAATAGTGCGTGATATGTTCGAAAAAATACCTAACCCCTAGTACATGGGACTTACCCGTAAAAGATGATGTCAGCTATTGAAGGAGGGAACGGTTCCCACTGAAATCCAAATCCGTTGCATTAATTCGAATGTCAGTTCACGAAGATGTGACTCAATCCGACTCTTAACTCTAACATTGATGTTTGCACCACCGTCAGTTCCATACTTATAGTCTTCTTCCGCAGTTATGGTAATGATTCGCGGTGATTCAAATCTTAGTGCAGCGACCATGATGCTCCCCACAAAAATTCATGAAGAGGCCATGAAAGTTTTGACTTGTGCTTGTAAGATTGGAAGAAATGGATGAATAAATGCCTCAGTTTTTTGTCCTCACTAATTAATAATGATGGAAGTAACATTCTATAACGATGTATCTACTGGTTATATGTATCAGCGTATATCCACTGTATATATCTACTGCCTCGATTTGAAGTTCTATTCTTGTACTCTATAATATTTCATACGGGAGTTTGGGTTGAAATCTGCCACTATTGTGATTTGGAACGGATTCTTTGTCAATCATTATCGAGATCGGGGAATACTTATTGAGGGGGTTGTGGATCGGAAATGAATGTAATGGTGATATGGCGATATTCCCTCATTATCATTAATTAAAAAATGAATAAGAATAAAATCGATATCATAATTTATTTTTGAGTTGTATATATAGCATAGTACTTTATTTGGTGAAACATTATGATAAATCATTCTATGTTCTTTCTCAATTTCTAGTGTACTCGTACTCATAAATAAACGTAAGAGTCGATCAAAACACCAATCAATCTTTAATAAGTGAAAAATTAGTCATCTTCAAGGACCACCAAGTATGTACCCATGCATGTCAAACCAAAATAATATTTAAAAAAATGATACAGATAGAAACAAGGAAGAAATGGACAAGGTCGTAAGCAAAGGTTAGCTGTTTAGTTTGCTGGTCAATATCAGCAAAGAGCATTTGTTGTGTGGAAAGCAAGAGCATGTGCTGTGAGCTGTGTGTCCCCCTCAATTATACATCCTCCATTCTCCTCTCAATACAATCTTAATCAAACCAGACTACTTCTGAAATAGTTTACCAAAGTTATTCTGAAAATCATGAACAAATCATACAACACATCTTAACAATAAAGGAGTATTTGTTGATGGTCAAGTGTTTACTTGATTTCCGCTAATCCGAACCTTCAGTAATCCACTGATTCGGGAATTTTGTGCCCGTTCCAACATTCCGCATGACAAACATTATACATGTAAATCAAAATTTAAATTTTGTGCTCCTCTCCTGCTTGTTACTACTAGTAGAGAAAATAGAACCTAAACCAAACAAATTTGCAGACGGAACATTTATTACCGGATTGATTCGAACTCCATTCCCGTAACTATTGTTTCCGCCATAACCATTCTTTTTTAACGGTGGCTTTTGGTAGCTACTTGAAGATGACAGTTGACTCTGTTTTATAGATGATGAGACTAATGAACTCTTCTGTGCATGCTGCTTGTTTAGATTATGACTCTCTTTCGACGATGACGATCGTTTCGAACTCGTTGCTGAACCAGCTGAGTTGCTACGAGATAATAATGGTATCGGACATAAGCTTCTCGCGTAGCTATTACCACTGTTTAAACTGCTACTCCGCTTGAATTGCCAAAATGACTTTGATTTTTTCTTCTGATCCTCTGATTGATGATCACAAAAGTCTGGAGCATCATTTGACCTTTGACTTTTGAAATTGTTTTTCTCCTGTTTAGGCTCTATATGAAGACTATGAGTGAGTGATGGTGGCATTGGCACTGGTGGTTGTTGAGCTTTAGGTTTCGGGTTCGGTTTTTGTTTCGGATCATCGGTTGGTAGCAATTTTCCATCAAGAAAAATGTCTTCGGCAGAGACAGAGTTTTGGTTAAAACTGTGGTGATTACAGAAATCAAATTCAGGACTTGAGGATGAGAGTGATCGAAGAAGGCTTTGTTCAACTGGGAAATTAATAATATCTGATGGAGAGAGATCATGTGAGAATGATATGCGAGGGCTCATGATGCCTAGAGGACTTGGATTTTCTTTGTAAAGATCCATGGCCATTGCTGTGAAATGATAGGAATAATGGACACAAACTAGTATATATAGTGTGCGACCAAATAAGATTTGTACATATAATAAAGTCCGCGTACGTCTCACCCACTACTATAATTCAGAGCGGGATATAAGTTACATGTGAGTAATATAAGTTACATAATAAGATGAGTAGAAACACGGAGAAATAACATGCAACCTAAAGGTGGTTTAAGAAAAAGACCAAGAACTTTAGCTAGATTTGAATGGAAAAACTTGAAATATATGGAGGAGAAGTTTTGGGACTTGGGGAGAGTAACAGAAGGGTTTTGAAGTTTGAACTATAATTGAATAACGTGGAGGGGTGAACTTTGACTTGTGAAAGAGATGAATTGAATCTGTTGAACAACTCCTACTATTTTACTAGATGTAATAGGGTATTAATGAAATTAGTACAAAGTTGGACGAGGACATCACATGTTATATATTATTGACTTGGGAGACTAGTCTTATTTTTTTTCTATAATTGTAGTTTTTGCCGTGCTAATCAAGATTAAGTGCCCGTTTGAGAAATTTTAAAATAAGTAACTTATGACTTAAAATGATTAAGTGCGAAATAAGTGATAAGTTGATAGATACTTATAAGTTCTACAAGTGTTTGGATAAATTTACTTATAAGTCAGAACTTTTTTTACTTAAATGAATTAAAACAAATAATTATTAAATACAATTATCTTAGTTCATGAATCTTAAATTAGAAAATATTTTAAAATTTATATTTTAAAACCAAAACTTTAGAAAAAAGTGAAAAAATGAAAATAAGTTGGAAAAAAGTACGTCACTGCCAACTTTCAACTTATCAGCTTATAAGTTATAAATTCAACTTATAAGTTGGATCGACAAACACTCGTCGATAAGCTGTTACGGGCTTATAAGGCATAAGTGGCTTATAAGTATATTGCCAAACAGGCCCTAAATTAATTTGATGTGAATACATTATTAATAATCAATGTTCGTGGTTAACTAGCATAACGTGCGAGACACTTGTCATTTTCTGAAAAAAAATTATGCATCATGCAATTATAATATTGTTAGTTGTTTTATTATTTGTAAATGTTGTAAAATATCTAACGTATATCAAATACATTATATATTATTTTTGTACAAGACATTATCAAATTATACAATATTTCTAATATAGCTCATTAAACAAAATATATATATTCTTGTTTGTGTTATATAATTTATATTTAATGAATCAATATAAACAGGGTAATCACTGTATTTTTAAAATGAAATGATTAAACTTAATCCGTTGAATGTTGTTAGTATATTTAAAAAAAAACTAAAAATTAATATATATATATATATATGTTGAATAAAGAGTTGACCAAAAATTTTAAATTTTATTTAAATAAACTATATGTATTGGTTTATATTTTTATTGAGTTCACTATTAACTTACAATTAACTTACTCAATTTAAAAAGATAAAAAATGCATAACTGAAATCGGAATGACTTGCAATTATAATATACAATAATGTAAAATTTATACTACTATTAATTTAAAAGTTAATTTTAATGAAAAATGTTATTTTTTAAAATTCAACGTATCTATGTATGGAAAAATTTTATTTTTTTATTTACATTATTGTTAACAAAATAAGATTAAATTTTATTTGTATGTTATCGTATGTTACATTTCTTAGTAAATTACGATGGTTTCAATTATGTATATGCTAAATATCTGATTTATGTACATATATAATCATTATTAACATCTAGTGAGACAATTGTTTTCTTAAATAACATGTATTTATAATTATTCAAAAAATAAAATTATGTAAAAAATAAATTGCGATTATTTATATTGGTATTCACATTATCACTGCAAACAATTTATATCTATTTTTTACGCAACCGAGTATCAATCTTGGTTGTAACATAAAAATAAATTATATATTGTAAAGACTTATTATTTATATTCATGATTTTTTTAAAGAATTCAAAGGAAAAATTGTAATTATATCGTTATTTAAACCACTTTTAAATTTCTTTCATTACGACTCTAATATTTTTTTCATATAATAATTTGATAACAATGTATACTATTCTCCTAAAATTAAATATTTTTCAATTTGATAAAGTTTTATAAATATTAGTTAAACTTGATAATTTCTTCAAATAATTGAACAATATATATTTTTTAAATAGTATAAAATGCATTGAATCAAATGCTACAATATAGTATAGATATAACTTTTATTTGAATAATTCAAAATATTTGCACAATATTATCTTGATCAATGAATATTACTTATCTAAAAGAATTATTTTTAAAAAGTTAGTTTTTTAAAGTAAAAAATGAAAAACAAATTAATTTAATATATCATCGTAATTTTAACAAATATCGTGAAATCTCATATCAAATTTTGAATATTTTTAAAATCGGGACAAGTCTTAAAAATAATAATGTGCTACCAGTGAAATTAGTAATTTTAATACAAATAATCAATTGACTTGATCTTACAAAGACCTCAGACGCATTAATTTATATTAACATAAGATATTAAAAAAATTCAAATTATTGGTAAGATATTCTCGCCGAGCTTTTAATTTAAATTTACTAAACGTAGAATGTGATGATATTTTTCGAGTATTTTTTGAATAATGGACCAAGTTCTGATTTCAAATCGAAATAAATTAAAATGAATTGACTCATTATAATTCGAATTTATCTAAATATGTGGTACCAATTTATATTATTTATATATAAGTGATTATATTTTCAATATTTTCTTTAAAAATTATATATGTACATTTTTATTATTTTTTATAATAAAAAATATGTTACAAATATATGAGATATATTTTCAAACTAAAAAATGATTAATAAATAAGATAATAATTCATTTATGTATTATACCTAATTTTATATCTAGAATTCAATTCTTTAAAATTAATTGCACAAATATTCAAGTAACTATCTTTTTTTGCGGAATTCAAGTGATTATCTTTAAAATTAAATAAAATATTCATTTAACACACTTATATATTATGTATATGATAAAAAGCATGTGACAATATGATGTAATAGTACAAAATTGTATAGGTGAATAAAATATCTGAAGTTCGATTACAACAAAATACATGTTTTATATAAATATTAAAAATATGGATAATTTAGTATTTTTGCAACGAGATGTTCAGCAACTGGAAACCTGTTTTTGACTGGCACTCTAACGCGGAGATATCAGAACAATCTACAGGTTTATACTGTAAATTTAAGTCAAATGCAGAAGTGGTATGTAGGGATTGCAATTTATATCGAACCGATGGATACCCGATTCGTACCGATCCGATCGGGTTTTACCAAATTCGAATATTTTGGATTTCGGTTCGGGTTTGGGTATGATTTTTAAACCCGAACTCTTTTCGGGTCGGATTTAGGGTCGGGTTTAGATATAAGGTATACCGTTTCGAATCCGAACCGAAAACCTGAAACCCATTTCGTTCCGACCCGAACCCGAACTGAAACCCGTGTTAATATATAAATAATATTTTATATTTTAAAAGTATTAATATAATATATGATATCATATATTACTAATATATATTAGTAGTAAAAATATTATATATTGTACAAACTATTACGTTAAAGTCTAACATTAATGGACTACTATCGTTAAACATGTTTTCAGTAGTAGGGTTCGATACAAGTATACTCTGGGCCAAGATTATTGTATTTTTAACCCACAACTTCATCCTTTCAATTCTGATCCATTGCTGACTCTAAATCCTCTAAATTCAATCAAAATTTTTTAATATCGTTAGATCTACGAGCCCTTTGCTCGAATAAGATCCTATTAATCCTTCAATAAATTTTGTGAAAATTTAAGTACAATTTGGAAGAGATCTACAAACCTGAACCGAACGCGAATAAAACCCGATCGGTTGGGGTTCAGGTTTGATAATTCGGGTTTTTTCGGGTTCGGGTTCGGGTTTGACAAAGCCAATCGGGTTCGGGTTTGGTTTTTGCAAAACCCGTTTCGACCGATCCGATTGTCATCCCTAGTGGTACATTAGTTCGTATTCATTTGAATTTTTGTCTACAATTCTTACCTTTTTATTGTCCTACTTAACTTTTTATGACCAAATTAATTTAATTTAAATTTTAATATTATTTATTTATAGTTATAAAAGACTAAAATATTTATTTGAAAGTAAATTAAATATATTTTCCAATTATATATTTTCTTATAATTTTTACAATTATTTAATTTATATTTGTTTAATCAAATTTTAGTTAATTTAACCGTAAAAAAGCCAAAACATGATACTTAACTTGAGAGAGGAACACTAAAATAATATAAAAAGAATTACAGGTTGTGGGTTGATTATACTCTTAAAACCCTGTCTGTAGTCATAATAAATGTACAGCACAAGACTCCAATGAAAAACATTTCTCTTGATATCCGGCGTGATAATCAATTGTATGATGTTATTGCTCGTTTTTTACCAGCATAATTTTCTACTAATTAAAGATATATGAGAAATTGCAGTGATAATTTTTATGAAACCAAAAGCATTCCAAGAATTGAAATCAAATTATCATCGAAGCGTAACCAAACCAAACAAGCACTTCAATAGACCATATATAGATTTGATAGAACAGCAAAGCAACATATACAACTTCAAAGTGAAGGGACTTGAGGGTTGAGACAAAAGCTCTCGGTTCCTTCCAATTGTTTATATTTATAGGAAAGTATCTGACACGTGCATAAAAAATATAGTTATATAACTTATTTTTATAATTTTTTTTTTCTGAATAAAAGTTGAATGTTTTAATTTTTATTCAGAAAAAGAAAATTGTAAAAAAAATACAGAACTATACCTTAAAAAGCGTGTCGAACACTCTCTAAAAAATATAAACAATTGAAAAAGACGGAGGGAGTAGTAATTTGGGTGATGAGCCTTGAAATAGCATGTCCATTTTAAGATAGTTGCCAAACATATACTATCATTGCCCGCATCTTTCAATCAAACCCCAGTGGATCACACCGGGGCCTAAATTATTACATTTACATATTATTCAACAAGAATCTTATTAATATTACAAGTACTTTATTAGTGTAACTTTATTTATTCTCATGTTTCTGCCCATCTCAGAGCATATGCACCCATCGGGGGCATCAATTCATCAATTCATCAATTGAATCAATGGAGTTGGTTACTATTCATGCTAAATTCACTTTTTCCTTAATTTTTATACACCCACATAACTCCATCAATTCATCAATTACTATTCATTAAATAAATAATTATACTATATATCATAAATTTAATTTCATCTCTATTATTTAATGGTCCCACAAATAATATCCAATAACATATTGTTGGATAATTTTAGATTTTAGTGTGAGTCAAGAGCAATTTTTGAACGAGGCTCGGCACGAGAATTTTCGGGAGTGCCACACCAATTTTGCGCATAATCCTCATGAATTCGCCCCCATAAATTATTCTTGTTTGAGTATCGACCAGTAATTGGATCAACAGATTGTCGAGCCCAAGAAATACATAATTGTAATTCTTCGGAGGGTAGCCAGTTAGTACCCATTTTCTTAAATATGTATATGTATTTATATAAAACAGAAAATATATAAAAAAATATAAGTGTGTAAAAATTTATGTCACAAATGAATCTAAAATTTTGTAATTTATAGGCTACAAAATATGACCGTTAAATGAAAAAATAGAGCTGTTGGAAATTTATAACCGTTGTATAGCCGTTAGAACACCAGAAAGCTATGTACAAAGCAAGTAAAAAAGAAGGAAAAGAGAAAAGTAGTTGTGGAGCCCACTAATCAATGGCATCAGCTGGTCCATCAAATATTGATGGTGGGGGTGATGGATTGATGCTCCATCAATAATTGATGGAGGGAAAAAAGAGGCGCTGCATTATATATTTACACTGAAGCATTGATACATCTGCTGAATTGATTTTCTGATGGCTCCCGTGCATATGCTCTTAGGTCTCTATTGACATGTCTCTCATCTCTCTGTTGTCACCAAAAAGTTTACATCACCTTTCTATTTCATATACCAACCTTACCTTGCTTTAATATTTACTTAATTTCCAACGTTTTCAAATGAATATTATTACATGAAAAATCAAGGCATCTTTATATAATGTAATTAAATGAGACATCTTATTTTATAAAATGAGGAAAAAATAATTAAGAATTGAAAAGTAAATTCACAAGTTATTGTAAATTTATTATAAATAATATGTTTGATTGTGTTTTGAGCTGCTTGACCTTAAGAATGATTTATACCATATACTGAGAGATCTGAAATGCGCACATCCAAGTGGTGTGAGATGGAACATTGATGCAAATTGCCAAAACTAACTTTACCAGCAGAAGTTCGTTCATATCATGGAGGCATTTGTACCCTCGATCTCAATTAGTATAACTGATATTATATACTACAATCTAGACATCAAAAAAATGTATATGTTGAATTACTTAATAAACCATCTATTTCATTTTCAATTTTAAGAATATCCTTGTTTATGCGATCGAACAACAAAATGGCTAATTATTGACTTGTTTATTTATTTATTTATTATTAGAGATGAGTTCCATTGAAATTAATGAAATTTGATTAATATTTGTAATTTTTATTCTTTATTGTTGTTTTGGAGAATAAAATAGTGGGATTGAGATGATCCAAATAGAAGCAAACAGGGTCCATGAAGATAACAATGCACATGACCCCTTCTGGCTTCTGCTTTGTCTTTGCTTTTTTTCGTTTTGGCCCCCTCCCGCCCATATGACAGGTAATTTCAAAACACCCAGCCCCAATCCATTCACAAAACCATACATTAAGGATGAATTAACAGTTAATTGTCATAATATAATATCATTATTATTAATGCATTAGAGTAGTATTTATATTTACCTAATTTTAGATTATTCATCAAAAATCATTTCCCACAAGGTTTGAAATAGATTGTGCTTAGCAGTGAACCGGGTGTGGGTGTGAGGAAGCTGTGTTTTTCAAAATTATAAAAAATTGTTCGCATAGAGCAGAACATGTGATTAGACAAAAAGTTGTACAAAAAGCAAATAGTCAATAAATGACCTAAAAACTTTACTTAAAAAAATCAAAGTCTATATAATTACGGGGAACGGAGTGATGTTTTAGATAAACTTGAATATAGTCCATGCCTCGTTGTTCAACTCCGATTTACAATATATTTACTTCATGTACATACTCTCTTGTTCTTCTCGTGTGGGTTACCTAATTGTTGAAAAACTACTTTCACAACCCGAACATGTGTTATCAACTTTTTATAAACCGCGTCAACATACGCACATATTATATAATTATAGAGAAAGTTAGCAGGATATCCGGTGAATTACGATATGTGATCAATATATGTGATATACGTGCGTACGTGCGAACACCATATGTGTACAAAATTATGAATAAACAAAAATTAAAAGGAATGAATCGAGAGGTTTTCGAGTTCAGTTGTATAATGTTTTCTTAAAATTATTACGGTACTCGCCGTATGTGCGAGTTGATAGCCTTCCAGGATAAAACGAGAAGACGACTTTGCTGCGAGAGGAGAGCCTTCGGCGAGCTTGAGATATGCAAGAAATTATTACCAGAGAGAGAATAGAGTTTTTGTATTTAAGAGAGAGGAGGCTGCGATTTTAGATAATAAAATCCTAAGATCTATAACGATATTATATAGACCCGAGAAAAACGTGGGCGCTACTCTTCGCAACTAATTAGCCGCGTTAATTAAAACAAATCTAAATCAATTAATATTCGTAACTGATTCAAATTATATACTGTCAAATCAATTCATAATTCGTATTTTAAAAATAAATAATGAATTAATGAATAATTATTTAAGAGCTCAAACCTAGTGGAAATTAAATTTAGCAACACTAGTCTATAATTTGATAGCCCAACTTTCTGCTACATTAATTTAGTAAGACTTTTCCCCTGATCTGTTGAATGGATCTTAAAACCCTTGATTATAAATTATAAGGAGTTCCATATTTCAAAAAAAATAAAAGCGTGTATGTCCTATAGATCTACATTGGAAGTTGGAAACGATTTTCCATCTCCAAGGAAAAACACCCTGATTTTAACAGCAGGAACAGTAACAATGAAATGTTAAAATACTTTTACGAGAAGGTTTTATCGTCAAATTATAAGAAAGTGTGGCGCCCCAAAACCCGGGGTTAGGAGTCTCGGAGGCCACGCCATCTAAACTCACACAACTCACACTACAATATATAAATACTCACGCTTCACGACCCCACACTTATCACACACACACACACTTGCAGGTTATTGTCTTGGAAACGAACCATCATAACTAGAGTAATTGTCAACCATCAAGTGATATTTATTACAACCCAAAAGTAATTAATCTTACCGGGGGGTGACCTTTAAGTAAGGCTAGTCCGCCGGCCAAATATACTTTTCTTGTTTCTTACCTTACATAAGTCATACTTATAAATAAGCCGAACTATAAACAACTGAAAACTAATCCAACTTATTTTGACTACCTGTGGTACAACACCAAACAATCTATGGAACAGCTGGCCATTTCCTACCCGTTTCCTGGCTGTGGTTCTCATGGCAGGCATCTTGATTCACTGTTGTGTTGTGTCAATTTAAGAAAACAAGTGTGAGCTATAATTCCCAGCATAATAATGTACAATATGAAAATGATTGTATGATAACATCATATATGATAAATATGTTTTATTCGAAAATAGTTTTCCTTGGTGATACACACCTTCTTATGAAAACAATTCTTTAAGGGATTTTAATATCCTGCGAATACCTTAATAGTAATCCCAGCACCTAGGCTTGGGTACCGGTATTGCATTTCAATTCCAATTGGAAGAATTAGGACACTCGTTGGAGCCACCGTATACGATGATCAGTCGTAATACGATAATAGTAACCTTTTCTACTAGTAGAAGGACGACACCTTCGTATCCCGGTTATCACCCTTGCCGCATTCGGGCTACGTGTCCCATTTTCGGGTATACACATACTTCACAAGTTCCTGAGTACACTGAGTACCTTCACCTGCGGTACCTTTGGTAGTCCATATAGCACACATAGTACCAGAGTCTACCCCTCCCTTGTCCTTTAAAAGAATTCTATCAATCTCGAGAACTCGAACCACATCGAAGTTTCCCATGCGTTTTGCTTGTTGATAGAAACAACTTATCTCTCTAAGATATAAGTGTATATATATGTATATACGTACTTCCGAGAATTTCGGAGGAAGTACTAAGGATGTGAGTTGACCGTTGTCAACAGATAAGTAAATAAGGGGGATACGTTTCTCCTTGAAACTATATTCAAAATATTAAATAAGTCGGGATAATATTCACCGACGATCTGAAATTATTCGAATGATATTCTGAAATCAAGAAGTATAATTTAATCAGGATCCAAGATTTTTAAATCAATAATAAACCTTTTAAGAATAATAATTAATCAAATAATAGTCGATAAATAATTAAACCTCGAATGAGTTTACTCTCTAAAAGAATCTTTAAAATAATATTCCTCAACTAGTTTGTGTTTACATAATTAATAATCTATGATGATTAATCGGGTTTGAAATAAATAATCGTAGGAGTATACTACTCCCATAGTAAAGGAATAAGTATATAATATTTATTATTCGAACAATAAAATATAGTTGAGGGAATATGATCGTTGGGAAATCGTTTAAATAAAAGTTCAAGGTGTTTTAATGTTTCGTAAGTGGACGATGAGTCCCTTTAGAACGTACTACTATGGACTTATAACCGTCCTATAATATCGCCGGAATGATTCCCGGGTTTTATCTTAAAATCTCGACCGACTCTCGGTCTCATAAAATATGTCACGCTTAAAGCGGGATAAACATTTCACGATATATACTTATCGTACAACATCGCTACATTATGCGAAAATTCAACAACTACGTATCATGGCAAACATGGTATTTATGCAATGATAGTAAAACAATCTTTTCACAACACAACAGTAAAAATGAAGTTGGGTTCGTAAACTTGCCTGGGTATCTCGAGGTGGAGGATGCTCTAGGTTCCGCTCGGAAATCTATAACCATAAACATATTTCATTTCGTTAGGTTCCGTTCTAATTTACGGTAAGTCACACTCATGCGCTACTTATTATGCACCCTCTCAATTTATACCACCCTTATCATTTCTTTAAGTCATATTCACATTATGGTCACTTCATTTTCCTAAGTATCTTAGGTTTATTCTTATTATCGTCGTCGGCTTCGCTTATGGATTCTCACGGTTTCTACTCGCGCGGTCTTGGCTCCGATATTTTTATAAAATTGAGAAATCATTATTTTCAATTGAAATTTTTCTGAAAGTTAGGATACTCAATATGTTACTCTATGTAAAACTTTTATGATTTATGAACACTTTTAAGTCTACCCTTTATATTTTCAAAGTTCGTAATTCGTAGCAGTTTTTGTCGCGTAAATCACTTTTAGTAAAACGACCATAACTTTTGATCCGTAAATCGGAATCAAGCAATTCAAGCTCCTAAACGATCCTTATAACATTGTCTATCCTAAACAAAGTTAGTTTTCAAGAAACTACAGTTTACAACGTCTGTAATTTCTGCAGAAACGTAAAGTTACGATTCGTTGGTTTTAACGGAGTTACGTTTACGATCGGGGTTTCGTTTACGCCCTAACTCTTAACACAACCACCAAAAATCATCATATCATCATCAACACACAAACTCATGTTCTTGAGGCAACAATAACCAACCTTAAATCTATTTAACTTAATCATCAAGATTTCACCAATAACACTCCTTACACTAGATTTACTACCACATACTAAATGGATCTTAAAAATGAACCTTAAATAAAGTTGGGCCAAAGATTTTTACCTTTCTTGAAACCTTGAGATGTGTTCTTGAGGATGGTGGAGGCTTGGAAGTGTTTGGTATGATTTTTGGAACCTAAAACCACCATTGAAATCAAGAAACCAAAGAGAGGTTACTATTTATACTATTCACTAGTAAGTTTCTTGAATTTATTCCACCCATCAAACCTTGATAAAAAGAGATGAAAGAATTTTCTTACCTTATTTTAGTTGCTAGGAGGCTTTAGAATTAATTGGGTGATTTTACAAGAGCTAGAACTTGGAGTTTTTGAATTGGATTTCCCTTTTTTCTTCAATATTGCCGAATGGAAGCAAATGGGGATGGGGGGGTATTTATACTCCTCTTGGTTGCTTCTCTTGGATTCTTTGCTAGGTTGCTTCTAGGAAGATGAGATGATATCTTTGCAATTGATTTTATTCTCCTAGTATAGCATTATAGGTTGATTCTTGGTTGCAAATCTTAGGGACAATCTTAATAGCTTGCTAGGTTACAAGCTAAACTACTTGGTTAGCTTCCTTAGCACACTATTTTGCTAGCTAGCTTGATCATCCTATGGTTAGCTCACTATTTGATGAAGTAACCATGGTTACTTCCTTACCATGGTTACTTCCTTACCATGGTTTGGTTAGTGTGTTATGTTTATTTAATCATTTACGCGTTCGCTCGGTTACTTAAACGTTCTTCGTAATACTTACTCGTAAATGGTTCGTGACGTAATTCCTTTCATATTTATTCTTTATATTTTTAATTATCCTACTTGAATATAAATCCGTAGGGTTTTAATCTCATAATTATATTGTGATTCCCGTAATCCTCGATGAGTCGTAAATACGGTCGTTTTTTAAAGTTTGTTTTCTTCGAAAACTAATAGCGTTTACATACACTCATTTGGTACGTATACTCGTAATATCAACTCTGAAACTCATTTTCTCATGCACTACATAGTGTGGGCTCAAAAGTTTTTTTTTCCCGTCCGTCGGGGTTACTATTAATTAAACGTTTTACAAGGTCTCAAAATTCGAGTTATTACAGTCTTCCCCTCTAACAAGGATTCCGTCCCGGAATCAATTAGAAAATAAGTGGGTATATCTATTCCTCATTGCGTCTTCCAGTTCCCAAGTTGACTCTTCGACATTTTGATTTCTCCATAAGATCCTAACCAGCTTCACAGTCTTGTTCCTCAGCACTTGCTCTTTTTGGTCCATTACCCTTACTGGTTGCTCGATGTAGGTCAGGTCTGGTTGTAAATGCACATGCTCGTATCCTATTATATGTCGTGCATCTGCGTGGTACTTCCATAACATGGACACGTGGAACACGTTGTGCACTTGTTGCGAATTAGGAGGCAAGGCGAGCTCGTAAGCTAGAGGTCCTATTCTCCTCAAAATTTCAAAGGGTCCTATGAATCTGGGACTCAGCTTCGCTTTCTTTCCAAATCTCATCACTCCTTTCCAAGGAGATACCTTTAATAGCACAGAATCTCCTACTTCATATTCCCTATCCTTTTTAGCCTGGTCGGCGTACTTCTTTTATCTGTACTGGGCTGCTACCAGTCTTTTCCTGATGAGTCCTACCATTTCTCTGGTCTGCTGGACTAACTCTGGTCCTAATATCTTGTGTTCTCCAACTTCATCCCAACACAGGGGAGAGCGACATCTTCTTTCGTAAAGAGCTTCATACGGGGGAATTCCTATGCTAGCGTGATAGCTATTGTTGTAAGCAAATTCGATCAGGGGTAAATGGTCATCCCAATTTCCTTTGAAATCAATGGCACACACTCGTAGCATATCTTCTAGGGTCTGAATAGTCCTTTCGCTTTGTCCATCAGTCTGGGGTGGTAAGCGGTACTCATGTTTAGTCTGGTGCCTACGCATTCCTGGAAGCTTCTCCAAAATTGGGAATTAAACCTTGGGTCTCTATCTGACACTATGGCTACAGGAACGTCGTGTCTCACTACAATTTCCATCAAGTAAATATCTACCAACTTGTCTACGGTGTATCTTTCGTTGATTGGTAGGAAGTGTGTGGACTTGGTCAATCTATCTATGATAACCCATATGACATCGTGATTGGTCTTTGTCCTTGGTAAGCCTGTCACAAAATCCATGGCTATATGCTTGTTCAACCTTCACTCTCTGGCATGTCAAGCACTTGCTGACCCACTCTGCTACTTCTCTCTTCATGTTAGCCACCAATAATATTCCTTAAGGTCACGGTACATTTTTGTACTTCCTGGGTGGATTGAATATCTAGAGCTGTGCCCTTTGTGCAACAACTCATCCTTTAACTCTTGCACATTTGGAATCCAAATTCGGGACGCATACCTCATGATCTCTTTCTCGTCCTTCTCGCATTTTACTTCTTCACCGGTCAACATTCCTCTTTCCTCACTCATCTTCTTTTCCTGACATACTCGTATCTTTTCAGTCAGCTCTGTCACTAGCTTAATCTCAAATAACCCTTCCGTTCCCCTACCGGTCATTCTCACGTCAATTTCCATCTTCTCAAATTCCTTAATCAACTCCTCCGATGTCATTATCATCTTGAGTCTTTCCTTCCTACTAAGGGCGTCAGCCACCACATTGGCTTTACCTGGGTGATATAAAATTTCACAGTCGTAGTCTTTTATCAACTCTAACCATCTCATATGTCTCATGTTCAGTTCCTTCTGAGTAAAAATATATTTGAGGCTTTTATAGTCAGTGTAGATCTCGCATTTTTCACCGTATAGGTAGTGTCTCCAAATTTTTAGGGCAAACACTATGGCTGCTAATTCTAGATCATGCGTAGGGTATCTGCTCTCATATTCCTTCAATTACTAAGAGGCATACGCTATAACTTCACTGTGCTGCATCAGTACACATCCTAATCCTTTAAGCGATGCATCGCTGTATATCACAAACTCTCCCTTTCCATCGGGAAGAGCGAGCACTAGTGCTGACACCAGCCTCCTTTTCAGTTATTGAAAACTCTCCTCACATTTCTCTGTCCATACAAACTTTTCTGCCTTCCGGGTAAGTCTAGTCAGTGGACCGGCTATCTTAGCAAAGTCTTGCACGAATCTTCGGTAATATCCTGCTAAACCCAGAAAGCTCCTAACCTCTGTTGGGGTAGTTGGTCTTTCCCAATTGGATACCGCCTCTATTTTGGAAGGGTCAACTAAAACTCCTTTGCTACTCACCATATGTCCTAGAAACTGAACTTCTCTCAACAAAAACTCGCACTTCGAGAACTTGGCATACAATTTCTCATTCCTCAAGATATCTAAGACTATCCTCAAATGTTCTGCGTGTTCTTGCTCTGTCTTTGAGTAGATCAGAATATCGTCTATAAAAACTATCACACATATATCCAGGTACTTTTTGAACACTCTGTTAATCAAATCCATAAAGGCTGTGGGTGCATTGGTTAACCCAAACGACATAACTAAGAACTCATAGTGTCCATACCTAGTGCGAAAAGCAGTCTTCGGTATATCTTCCGGTTTGATTTTCAACTGGTGATATCCTGTTCTCAAATCTATTTTGGAAAAATGTACAGCTCCTTTGAGTTGGTCGAATAGGTCATCAATTCTGGGGAGAGGGTACCTATTCTTAATAGTCAGCTTATTCAGCTCTTGATAGTTTATGCATAATCTCATACTGCCGTCCTTTTTCTTTACAAACAGTACTGGCGCTCCCCATGGTGACACACCGGGCCTTATCATTCCATTATCTAATAACTCTTACAGTTGAGAAGCTAGTTACTTCATCTCAACTGGGGCTAGCCTATATGGGGCCTTGGATACTGGTGTCGTTCCTGGTGCTAACTCTATAACGAACTCTATTTTTCAGTCAGGTGGCAATCCTGGTAAGTTCTCTGGAAATACATCATCGAATTCGTTTACTACATGTATGTCCTGTATATTAGGGACTTCCTTCTTGGTATCTATCACATAAGCCAAATAGGCCTCGTTACATTTCCTTAACAATCTTTTTATCTGTAGCATGGTTAGAAATTTATGGTTCTGTTGTTGACCTTTAAACACTACTTTTTTTCATTCTGCACTCTTATCTTTACTTTCTTTCGTTCACAATCTATTTGCGCTCCGTTACTGGATAACCAATCCATTCCTAAGATTACATCAAATTCTCCTAACGCGAATGGGATTAGGTCAACCTCGAAGATCTTCCCTTCTAATTTCAACTTACACTTAGGGTGTACTTGATTTACAGGAATTATTTCTTTGTTTGCTATTTCCACTCGTAATATCTCACGTAAGGGTATGGCATTAGGTTTTAACTTTTTAGCAAAATCTTGAGATATAAAAGACTTGGTTGCTCCAGAATCAAATAGGACATTTGCATGTTCGGAATTTAACAAAAGGGTACCTGCTATCACGTCTGTGTTTCGAACAGCATCCTGAACAGTCATGTTGAAGGTCCTAGCAGCTGGGGGTCGGTTGGAGGCAACTTTGCTCATCCCTGAGGCTGGGGGCTTCAACGTTGGGTAATCCTTCCTCATGTGTCATATCTTTCCACATTGGAAACATGTTACATTAGTCCGGGTGCAGTTGTTGGCAAGGTGTCCGATTTGGTCACACCGTTAACATCTCAGAGGGGCTCTTGTCTGGGTACACACTCCAAGGTGTCTCTTCTTACAGGTTTGACACTCTGGTATTGGGGCACGTGGTTAGCTATGAAATGTTGCCCTAGATTATCCGCCGCCCTAGCCAACACTCTCGCTTGGGGCCTTTCTGAATCCGGGGCCTCGTGCAGGTTGGGACACTGCTCCCCTGACGAACCTGCTCGGAAGGCTCCTGTTCCCGGTTCCTATTCCTTGGCTTCCTATCTTCCTCTTCCTAATTTCCTTTTCCTTCACACTATGCTCACTGCTAGCCTCAACAATCGAGGCTTTCTGCACTAAGGTGGCATAGTCTGTCAGCTCTAACACTTCCACTCGATTTTGTATCCACTGTTTCAGACCAAGCTGAAATCTTGGCATTTTCTTCTCTTCGGTATTCACAAACTCAGGCACAAATCTCGACAACTCAGTAAACTTGGCCTCATATTCTGCCACAGTCATCTTATCCTGTTTCAACTCCAGAAACTTAATCTCCATATGGGTCTCCATAAACCTAGGGAAATACTTGTCTAAGAACAGTTGGGTAAATCTATCACATGGAATCACAACATCAGTTTCTAGGTTTCGTTTGGACTCCCACAAGTAGTTAGCTTCTCATTTCAGAATATAAGAAGCGAAAATGGTCTTATGACGTTCCTCAACACCTAGAATCTCGAAGGACTTTTCTATCTCTTTGAGCCAGGCGCGTGCTTCAACAGGGTCGGCAGATCCTAGAAACTCTGGGGGTTTGAGAGATTTGAAGGCTCTAAAGGTAGTAGTTGCAGTCTGTTGGGCAGCATGTGGCTGTGGTGGAATAGGCTGCTGGTCAGATTTGCTCTTAGCAGTTCCATAAATTCATTCATGGGGTTCCCTCCCTGATGGGTATCCTCAGCCTCTTCTTCTACATATTCTTCCTCATCATATTCATTATAGTCTAGGTCTTCTTCACTTTCCTCATTCACTATAGGGTCAGGTCCACCTCGTTGTTGGCTAACGGATTCTGCGGGCTGTGCCCTGGTTCCTCTTCTACGGGGTGTCATTGTTCTGATAATGAAAATTGGTCAACATAGTTGTAATTATAACAATTGGATTATTTTATTCGTATGTAAGCATGTCATTTATTATCTAGCAGGTTTTCATAAGGTGCGATAATATAGACATCATTTCTTAATAACAGCTTAGATATATATTAATAAGATCTCCCACGTATATCTTGGGGATGAAACAACTAGCCGAGTTCATACATGCCTGATTACAATCTATCACTACTAGTTTTGAATACTGAAATGAAAATACATAAGCCGTGTACCCTGAAGGGCTAGGAACGCTATCTACTACTAGCTATCCTATCAAAATTGGTGACAAGTCACCCAGCCTTCTTCAAGGTCCATATCTAGTCACTAGTCTCTCACTCACTATCACTGCGAGTGAGGTTACGCACCCTCCTCATCGCTCCTCCAATCATCAGCTCTGCATCAACTACCGGGATGTATCCTCCCACCGCTGTCATCCTCATCTGAACCCTGGTACGGAGCTCGATCCCATCGATCTCTCTGCGGGCTATGGCTGGGGAAGCAGCTCTGAAATCTCCTGGGTATCCTAGTCGGGTGGCTCTCTCAGCTGTTAGTGCCTGGCGTAACTCCACAATACGAGCAGATGCCGCAATGATCTCAGCGTTAAGCTGACCCACTATCCAGTCGTGTACGGCTACATGCATGGTCGCCGGTGGTGGTAGAGGTGAATCTGGGTCGCTAGAGGATATGTCATGAACCTTGTGGAACTGTGCACGTATCGCCTCCTCCTCATCATCATCAGTATAAGGCATAGGGCTCTGGATCCCTGGGGGTGGTGTAGGAGAGAGAATATCCTGTTGAGGGTACATCTCTACATCCCTTCATACTACGCCATTAGCTATGGGGACAGGAAGGTCAGTCTCCTCCTCTAGACATCCTCAGTAGGGTCATCATCTGAATCATCAATGGGTGGGCTCTCTGGCTCGGGAATAGGGTCACGCTCAGGAATCATGACATCATCAACAGGATCAACCTCCCTCCTAGGCTCCACTGGTACCTGACACAATAGGCAAGGTGTTACTAACTTAGAGTCGGAATTCCCTTGAGGGTAAAACAGTCAAGACTACCCGTGTATCCCGACGACGAACTCGACTTGAGTTCTGATTATTATTTTATTATTCCTATGTCTACGTATTTTATATCCTATAATTTCCAAGATTTGATAACCCTAGGCTCTGATACCATTTCTGTGGCGCCCCAAAACCCGGGGTCAGGAGTCTCGGAGGCCACGCCATCTAAACTCACATAACTCACACTACAATATATAAATACTCACGCTTCACGACCCCACACTTATCACACACACACACTTACAGGTTATTGTCTTGGAAACGAACCATCATAACTAGAGTAATTGTCAACCATCAAGTGATATTTATTACAACCCAAAAGTAATTAATCTTACCGGGGGTGACCTTTAAGTAAGGCTAGACCGCCGACCAAATATACTTTTCTTATTTCTTACCTTACATAAGTCATACTTATAAATAAGCCGAACTATAAACAACTGAAAACTAATCCAACTTATTCTGACTACCTGTGGTA
The DNA here is from genome assembly GCF_009905375.1 of Apium graveolens. Classification (NCBI taxonomy): domain Eukaryota; kingdom Viridiplantae; phylum Streptophyta; class Magnoliopsida; order Apiales; family Apiaceae; genus Apium; species Apium graveolens. The sequence continues at coordinate 20,386,889 of NC_133650.1, read as the reverse complement.
CATCATCAAACAATCTACGGAACAGCTGGCCATTTCCTACCCGTTTCCTGGCTGTGGTTCTCATGGCAGGCATCTTAATTCACTGTTGTGTTGTGTCAATTTAAGAAAACAAGTGTGAGCTATAATGCCCAGCATAATAATGTACAATATGAAAATGACTGTTTGATAACATCATATATGATAAATATGTTTTATTCGAAAATAGTTTTCCTTGGTGATACACACCTTCTTATGAAAACAATTCTTTAAGGGATTTTAATATCCTGCGAATACCTTAATAGTAATCCCAGCACCTAGGCTTGGGTACCGGTATTGCATTTCAATTCCAATTGGAAGAATTAGGACACTCGTTGGAGCCACCGTATACGATGATCAGTCGTAATACGATAATAGTAACCTTTTCTACTAGTAGAAGGACGACACCTTCGTATACGATTAATCTTTAAAATAATATTCCTCAACTAGTTTGTGTTTACATAATTAATAATCTATGATGATTAATCGGGTTTGAAATAAATAATCTTTGGAGTATACTACTCCCATAGTAAAGGAATAAGTATATAATATTTATTATTCGAACAATAAAATATAGTTGAGGGAATATGATCGTTGGGAAATCGTTTAAATAAAAGTTCGAGGTGTTTTAATGTTTCGTAAGTGGACGATGAGTCCCTTTAGAACGTACTACTATGGACTTATAACCGTCCTATAATATCGCCGGAATGATTCCCGGGTTTTATCTTAAAATCTCGACCGACTCTCGGTCTCATAAAATATGTCACGCTTAAAGCGGGATAAACATTTCACGATATATACTTATCGTACAACATCGCTACATTATGCGAAAATTCAACAACTACGTATCATGGCAAGCTTGAGATGTGTTCTTGAGGATGGTAGAGGATTGGAAGTGTTTGGTATGATTTTTGTAACCTAAAACCACCATTGAAATCAAGAAACCAAAGAGAGGTTACTATTCATACTATTCACTAGTAAGTTTCTTGAATTTATTCCACCCATCAAACCTTGATAAAAAGAGATGAAAGAATTTTCTTACCTTAGTTTAGTTTCTAGAAGGCTTGAGAATTAATTGGGTGATTTTACAAGAGCTAGAACTTGGAGTTTTTGAATTGGGTTTCCCCTTTTTCTTCAATATTGTCGAATGGAAGCAAATGGGGATGGGGGGTATTTATACTCCTCTTGGTTGCTTCTCTTGGATGCTTTGCTAGGTTGCTTCTAGGAAGATGAGGTGATATATTAGCAATTGATTTTATTCTCCTAGTATAGCATTATAGGTTGATTCTTGGTTGCAAATCTTAGGGACAATCTTAATAGCTTGCTAGGTTACAAGCTAAACTACTTGGTTAGCTTCCTTAGCACACTATTTTGCTAGCTAGCTTGATCATACTATGGTTAGCTCAATATTTGATGAAGTAACCATGGTTACTTCCTTACCATGGTTTAGTTAGTGTGTTACATTTATTTAATCGTTTACGCGTTCGATCGGTTACTTAAACGTTCTTCGTAATACTTGCTCGTAAATGGTTCGCGACGTAATTCCTTTCGTATTTATTCCTTATATTTTTAATTATCCTACTTGAATATAAATCCGTAGGGTTTTAATCTCGTAATTATATTATGATTCCTGTAATCCTCGATGAGTCGTAAACACGGTCATTTTTCAAAGTTTGTTTTCTTCGAAAACTAATAGCGTTTACATACACTCATTTGGTACGTATACTCGTAATATCAACTCTGAAACTCATTTTCTCATGCACTACATAGTGTGGGCTCAAAAGTTTTTTTTTCCCGTCCGTCAGGGTTACTATTCATTAAACGTTTTACAAGGTCTCAAAAATTCGAGTTATTACAGAAAGATTTTTATGCGGTGCTAACAATTTAATAACTATCTTTGTAGCTCCAGAATGTTTCAGTTATTTACGTAGGAGCCATAAATGTTTTAATCATTTTTGCTGAACTCAACTCCATATCTGGAATAGAATGTATGAAATATGTATTAACTATGAACACCATTTATCATGCTTTTCCCGGAGGTCTGGAGAAAGCTGATTCATACTTAATATTTAGACCTCAAGGCCTTCCCTTACAAAATATTTTTACGAATACGCTTTTTTGACATATATCCTACAATGAAGTACCACATGGGTGGATATCAAAATCTGCCTCGGATATAGGTAAACTTATCGCACGTCGCACATGCAACCTTTGCAAGCTTCAAAATAATCCCGAAATTTCATGATTTGCACCCCTTTCGAAATAATCTCGAAATTTCATAATTTGCACCCCTTACGCGTACGTAGATGATGGAGCACTAAATTAACAACATATTTGGACACACTACTGGAGGGTTGTGCTATATAAAGTTATAGAAACTTCTTTTCCATATCAATGTGGGACTAAAACTTATTTACAAGTTTTTCCAGTTTTGAGGTATCATTTTTGGACAAGCATATCTCATCCATCCCTCAATCATTTTGAGTGTTTCCAAGTGCCTCGAAAAACTCTCACGGAGGAGAACGCATTTCAAACATCATCCATTAACATGCATTTACTCAATTATGACTCAAGCTCAAGATGACTTGTTAATGTAGGACTACTGCCCATATTTTTCAATGTACCCCACTGTCATGACCATCTACTTGAAATCCTACGTTCACCTGTGAAATTAAAACTATTGTCCAATCAAACATGTATTAAGAAACCAATTAGAAAATTTTTTCTAGTAAGTAAATTCTAGTCAGAAATGACGTGAATGAATTGGGATGTTTGCAAAAACATTTATCGCAGTTTGAATGTTTACATTTAGAGTATGGACAAAAATGCACTTTGTGTACCTGTAGTTTGGCCAATACACCACTTTCAGTATAAGTTTTTGAAAAGTACCACTTAAAATACTCTAGTTTATAAATAATTAAAATTCTTGTACTACCGTCAAAACTCAGTTAACAGCGTCACTTAAAATTATATTAAAAAATGAAGGGGCAAGAACGTAAACTGTTAGTCTTTTGGAATATAGACCTATCATTTTCTTTCTTTTTCACTTGCCATTTTCAATTTTATTAAACCACCTCTATGTACTTTCTCTGCTCTCTGTGCTAGGGGTTTAAGTGGGAGCATTCATATTGAGATTACAGTGGTTAGTTCAAATCTCACTTATTTCTAAATAGGGTTTATCACTTTTTCACTTACACAGGGAGTAGAGTGCATCTAAGGCCCTACTGGATGATGGAATTCATGGATGATAAGGGATTTAAAAGATTCTTCAGATTAGAAGACCAGTTGAGCATCTCTAGCAATGAGACTCTTTTGGAAATGCAAGGAAAGCTTGATCTCTCAGAATCTGATGAACTTGAATTCCACAAACAGCTCCAAATCAAATAGAATAAAACAACAGGAGGCTTGGGAAGAAATCCAGACAATCAAGGATATAGATCAATTTGCTCAGACTAGAGGATCACCTTGAAAATGATTGTGAGCAAATCTTTGAACACTTTATCTTGTAAATTTTTCAGTAAATAATGCAGCACTTTTTGGTTTTATCTACTAACTTTTAAATCTGTATTTTTAGGGTGTTTTGTTATCATCAAGTTTCTCTTAATTTATGGCTACAATTCTAGTAGGCATAAATTGGGGGAGATTACTGGGAATATGTTGTGAACTTAATGATTACATTAACAAAACACCTTAGTAGATTTAACTTAGTGAAAAATATAGCACTCGACGGATGATCAGATATAGTCCCGACGGATGATCAGATATAGTCCCGATGGATGACTCAATATAGTCCCAACGGATGATGATTTGACATCCATCGAATGAGTAGCTTATGTAACAATAAGTATTGTAACACATTTATGTGAACAACTTTGTATAGATCCTGTAGTAGCATATGAGTCATGTTGACTATTATTAGATATCTAGAATAAGCTGATTAATTGTAAATATAAGATATCTTGTAATTCTGCATAAGTGAAATGAAGTTAAGTGTCAAATAGCTACCCGACGGATGATCAACAAAGCTACCCGACAGATGATCAACAAGGCAACCCGACGGATGACAAGCATGTACCCGACGGATGATCAATTCAAATATCTGTTGATAGTGACAAGACAGTCACATGCGTTGGGTGTTTATAAAATGAATGTGGGAGCCTGTTTAACAGGAAATGAAGAACAAAGAAGCATTACCATTTCCAAGCAAGCTAAGAAAATTTCAAAGATGCTGGAATAGAGTAGTGAAGCAGCATGGAGTTTGACTTGATAGTTTTGTTTTATTATCCTGTCTTATTCGATGTAAACTTGGTGATATATATACCAAGTGTAGCTAGTAAAACAAATAACGAAGCAAAAACTTTTAAAAGGGAAATAGAAAAGGATGTAACTGTTGAGAATTTCTCTGTAGTTTGTTTGTTCACTTGTAAAAGCAGCTGTGAGATAACTTATTCTTCACAGAGTTCTTAAATCGATATATATATATATATATATATATATATATATATATATATATATATATATATATATATATATCTGGTGGATACTTTCAAATCCACCACAAAGTTTTAAAATCTTATGTTTTTATTACTTTGTGTTTTTGATTCACTTAACTTGTTATTCCGCACCTTGCTAATCAAAACACATATATATATATACATAGTTTGAGTTAGTACATTTTATAGTTCAAGAAAAGTTTACTAAAATTACATTCAACCCCCCCTTCTGTAATTCTTGTTGCATTGTTAGGGATTAACAAGAACTCAATTCTCTATATACTTTTGATTGTTGTAATTCTGCCTTGTGTTAATTTTACATATTAAGGATGTAAGTTAACAACTGAGCAGTTTACTTAAAATTTGAAATATTCCAAGTTGAATTTTGAATTTAGTAAAATAAATATGCAGAGATTTCTAAATATTTATAGTTCATATTTCAATTAATTTCTAATTAAATCAAATTAATTTTGATTTACTGGAAATTAATCTGCTGCAAAATATTAAGTGAGTTCTTGCATTAGGATGAAGAATTAAACATTACAATTTCACCTACAAGTATAGTGAAAGTTGCTTCATCCAAAGGTTTAGTAAAAATGCCAGCTAATTATTTTTCTGTTGGAAAAAAATGAGCTCAATGGTACCATTTGTAGCATGTTCTCTAATAAAATGGTGCCTTACATCAACGTGCTTTGTTCTAGAATGATTAACTGGATTAGCCACTATAGATATGACACTAGTATTGTCACACATAATAGGAATTTTGTATAACACTAGGCCATAATCCATTAGCTGATTTCTAATCAAAAGCACTTGAGCACAACAACTTCCTGCAACTATGTATCCAGCCTCAGTTGTAGAAGTTGATACAGATTGTTGTTTCTTGCTATACTAGGATACAAGTCTTTGTCCAAGAAATTGACAGCTTCCACTAGTACTTTTCCTGTCAACCCTGCATCCAGCAAAATATGCATCTGTGTAACCAACAGCTTCAAAACCAGTTCCCTTAGGATACCATAATCTCAAGTTTGTAGTTCCCTTCAATATCTGAAAATCCTCTTTACAGCCATTAAATGTGATTCTTTTGGATTGGCTTGAAATCTTGCACATAGACATGTTGCAAACATGATGTCTGGTCTACTTGCTGTTAAATAAAACAATGATCCAATCATCCATATATAGCTTGAGATATCTACACTTTTGCCATTTTTATCTTCATCCAACTTTGTTGCACTAGACATAGGTGTAGATGCAGGTGAACACTCAACCATACCAAACTTTTTCAATAAATCCTCGACATACTTAGTTTGGCTGATGAAGATACCACCACTTCTTTGAATGACTTGAAGTCCAAGAAAGTAACTCAGTTCCCCCATCATACTCATTTCATATTCACTTTGCATAAGCTTGGAGAATCTTTGGCAAATCTTCTCATTTGCAGAACCAAAGATGATATCATCCACATAGATCTGAACTAGGATCATCTCCTTACCATATTTCTTGTAGAAGAGAGTCTTGTCTATGGTACCTCTAGTAAAACCATGCTTCAGTAGGAATTCTGACAGTGTGTCATACCAAGCTCTAGGTGTCTGTTTTAGTCCATATAGAGCCTTGAGTAACTTGTACATAAAATTTGAAAATTCTGGATCTTCAAAGCCAGGTGGTTGTTGCACATAAACTTCTTCTTCTAGCTCACCATTTAGGAAGGCACTCTTGACATCCATTGTATACACTTTAAAATTTGAATGTGCAGCATATGCTAGAAAGATCCTCATTGTTTCAAGTCTTGCAACTGGAGCAAAAGTTTCATCATAATTAATTCCTTCTTCTTGTGAGTAGCCTTTTGCAACCAACCTTGCTTTGTTTCTGGTAACTATACCATTTTCATCCATCTTATTCCTGAACACCCATTTTGTTTCAATTATGCTTCTATTCTTTGGTGCAGGAACTAATTCCCAAACTTTATTTCTTTCAAACTGATTCAGCTCTTCCTGTATGCAGATATCCAATCAGGATCCAGTAGAGCTTCATCAATTTTCTTGGGCTCTACTTGAGACAGAAAACATGCATGTAGGCACTCATTAGCAGTTGCACTTCTATTCCTCACACCAGCAGTAGGATCACCAATAATTACTTCTCTAGTGTGACTTCTATCCCACTTTCTTGTATGATTTTTTTTGACTTGTGCCTTCATCATTATCTTCATTGTTGGTATGACTGCTAGATCCTTCTTCTCTTTTTTTCCCTGATGTTTGTGCTATCAAATTCAGGTGTTTGAGATGAGCTTCCACTTCCATGATTTTCCTGTTGAGTAGTCTCTTCATTTATCATCTGTTGTGTATCAACTTCATCTTCCCCATCAGAATCACTATCAATGTTGAGGTTTTTAAATGCAAGGGTTTTAGCTTCATTATCATCAAGTCATTCCAAGCCTGGACACTTGTCATCATCAAAAGTCACATTTGTGCTTTCCATAATATTCTTTTGATCAATCACATAAACTTTGTAGGCTGTTCTTTTAGACATGATTGAGTAAAGTGACTTACCATGTGCCTTGTTAATGAGATATTTGTTCTGAGTGTAACATGCAGTGTTAACAGCTTCTCCCAGAAACTTGTTGGCAACTTGGCATCTTGCAGCATTGTCCTAGCAACTTCAACTAATGTTCTGTTCTTTCTTTCAACTACTCCATTTTGTTGAGGTGTTCTAGCAGCTGAGAATTCTTGAACAATGCCCTTGCCTTTGCAGAAATTCACTCAATGTTGTATTTCTGAATTCTGTTTCATTATCACTTCTCAATCTTTTTACACAATTGTAATCTTCAGCCTGTTTTTCTATCTTTTGGATGTGCTCAATTATGATGTGTGTAGTTTCATCTTTACAGTGCATGAACTATATCCAAGTATATCTTGAGAAATCATCCACTATCACAAGTGCATATTTGTCCTTGAAATTGATAAGACATTTACTGGCCCAAACAAGTCCATGTGAATAAGTTGCAATGGTACACTTATAGACAATCACAGTTTTGTGACTTGTGACTTGATCTTCCTTTTTTCCTTTCTGACAAGCTTCACAAACTTCAACTTGAGAAAACTCTAGTTTAGGCATGTCCCTTACTAACCTTCCTTTTTGACCAAGGTGTTAATTGCCTTGAAATCAGTGAGACAGCTTCTTATGACATACTTGTTTTGTTCTTCTGATGCCTTGGTGTAGAAGTAACAAATTCCATCCTTATTTGTTGAGTCTAAATCTGCAACACAACAAGCTTCATTTCCTTGCTCCTTTCAGAGCAGCTTCACCAGTTTTCTTGCTGATAACAACTACATTTTCTTTGTTGAATAAAACTTCAAGCCTTTATCTGCAAATTGGCTAACACTGAGAAGATTCACTTCAAGACCAGCTACCAGTGCTACATCATCAATGACAACATTTTCAGAAACAATCTTGTCATATCCCATTGTGAATCTTTTGTTGGTGTCTCCAAAGGTCACCAAAGGGCCAGCTTCTCCTCAAACTATGATAGCAGGGCTTTATCACCTATCATATGCCTGGAACATCCACTATCTATGATCCATATGACTTTCTTCACTTTTCCATGCACACAATGAGTTTTAAGTGTGTTTAGCCAACCCAACCAGTGTTGGGTACTTTCTCTTGTTAACTGATATAGCAAAAGTAGAATGAGTAGTTTCAGATAAAATAGAGTTCATTGACTGTTGAGCATTTTCCCTTTCCGTTGTAGATCCAATTTTGTTTCTTTGAGGTCTACTCTCAGTTTGTGACAACTTTTCATCACTTTCAAGTTGCAAGGAAAGCAGTCAAACTTGTCACATAAGTGAGTAGGGATCATTTGCATTACTTCATATTTGCAGGCTCCTTCAGTTGGCTTGCTAACTGCCTTTTTACAAGGTGAGTTAGGTGATTCACAGAGCCACATTTTTTCACAGTTTCTTTCTTGGAGTTTTCTTCTCTTTGTCCTCGTCAGCAATTTCTTGCTTGATAATCAATTCTTCTTCACTAAAGTTGACTTTACATGCCTCTTGAACATAGGGTGATACAACCTTTTTCAGCATAGCTAGAACATTTTCATTAGTTGTTGCTTTTCCTTTGTCACCCATCTCTTTTTTCTTGCTGTTCAAGGGCATCATAGTCAAGACCAATAGAAATATTTGCACATGGTTGTTTTCTCTCATGGTATTGTCCAACCAGCTCAGATCATTCTCGAAAGACTTCAACTTCACCTCATTCTTTTCCAGCTTCTCCCTTAGCACTGCATCATCTTTCATTTGCACACCTGAGCTGTTCTTGAGATGAACATTCTCTTGTTTTACAGCTTCAAGCTCCACCAACAACAATTCAGTTTCTTACTTCTCATTTATCTTTGTAATCTGCTAACTTCTTCATTAGCAGCAACATGGCTTGTGTGAAAGTGAAACATTTATGTGCTCATCTTCTCTATAGTTTCCTTATATTCACTCACATTTAAATCAATGGTGGTAAGAGTTGGTACATGTGATTTAAATGAGGATGATTCTCCTTGCTCTAAGGACTGTGTGCATAATTTCCAAATTCTTCATTTTCATCATTTTCATAGTCATCCCAACTTTTACCCTCTGCAATATAAGCTTTGCTTTGCTGTTTCTTCAGAAGAGCTTCATACTTTACTTCTAATTTAAGATAAGCTTTAACCTTCTTTGATTTCTTGGGTTTCATGTATTCTGTAGCAAAATTGCCCAACTCATCACAGTTGTAGCACCATATCTTAGATCTGTCAACAGATCCAGTTTTGTAACCATTCTTGCTATCAGAAGTAGACTTCCTTTTTCCTTTCCAGCTGCTGTCTTTGTTGAAAGACTGTCCTTTACCCATGAAAAATCTTGGCTTCTTTACTCTAATGTTAGAGAATTTTCTAGCCAAATAAGCCATTGATTGATTTAGCTCATCCAGTTCATTAAGAGTGTATAACTCATCTTCTTCCAATTCCAGAATGACTTGTTCCTGTGAATCATTTGTTCTTTGCTCACTAGTTGAGGCCACTGGAGTTTGAGGTCTTGGCTCATCAATAGGTGTTTGGCTTTCATTGACAATTAAGGCACTTGAGCCATCTACAACATGTCCTTGACCAGATCTCAATGATTTCCTTTGAATCATTTCCAGTTCATATTTTTGAGAATTCCATATAGAACTTCCAGTGTAATTCTGCTCAGATCTCTCCCTTCCCTGATTGCTAAGATTTTCTGTTCCAAATGATCAGGGAGAGTAAGAAAGAACTTCAGGTTCACTTCTTCAGCTTCATAGTATTTGTCATGGAGCTGCAAATCATTTATCAGCTTGTTAAACCTTTTAAACACATCAGTTATACTTTCCTTTGGCTTGGCCATGAAACCCTCATACTGTGAAATCAATATCCTTCTCTGATTTGATCTAACTTCCTCAGTTCCCTCACAGAGTATCTCAATCTTTTCACATATTTGCTCGGCAGTGTCACAGTTGACAATGTTGTTGTACATCACATTGTCAAATGACTCAATCAATATTAATTGCAAGCCACTATCAAGGGAAACTTTCTCTTTTTCAGGCTCGGTATACTCAGAAGGGTCTTTTGAAGCATAATGAGTTGGAATGGCCATATCACCATATGTTGATTCTTTAACTCTAACCATAGGAGTGAAAGACCTATTTTTGAGTATTTGAATATAGAGTGGATTGGCCATCCTGATAAACATCAACAGTTTATTTTTACAAAGAGTGTAGTTAACTTTGTCAAAGGTAGGAATTTTGATGCTACTGATTATTTGTGTATTCATTCTTCCAAGATCTTGAATATGTTTACTTTCATATTTTGCTCTGATACCACTTGTTAGGAAATGAATAACACACGGAGGGGGGTGAATGTGTTCTACTGTTTTTAAGCTTTTCTTGAATCTTTTATGGTTGAACACAATATGTTAGATATATTTGATAATATCATGTCTAATATGATTTGTGTTTAGTTTTCAGATCTTACTTAACAGGACAAATCAGTACTTATACTGGAGTCAGGACTTAAGATATCAGAACTTAAGTTGTTAGAACTTAAGTTATTAGGAGATATTTATCAGGAGATAATATCAGGACTTAAGGAGACTTTCAGATATGGAAGGCGACTGATTGAAAGGAAAGAAGATCAAGACAAACGCAAGAAGAGATATGCATGAAGAAGGAATTCTATGAAGAATAGAATACTTGGAAGAAAAGATAACTGATTGATATATTTTAGGAAGCAAATTATATTCCATATCAATTAGCGATTATCTTGTAACTGTGTAGTATATAAACACAGACATAGGGTTTACACTATATGTGTTATCATAATCGAAGTTATTATTTATTGTAACCCTAGCAGCTCTCGTGATAATTTGTTCATCACTGAGAGAGGACAGTTCCATATTGTAACAAGTTTAATAAAGTTTTTTCTCTTACTTGTGTTCTTTAATTCGATTTGATTGTGATAAACTGTATTCAACCCCCTTCTACAGTGTGTATGACCTAACAAGTGGTATCAGAGCAGATCTGTTAATACACAAATAGTTTAAGATCCGAAAAATATCATGTCTGAAGAAGAACAAACTCCAACCAAGCCCACCAAAATGAAGAACCCCAAAGACTCAAATCCATAGTCGATATGAGACTATTAGAGTTCCCATACTGAAACCATCTGAATATTCCATATGGAAGGTGAGGATGTCTATGTTTCTGGAAGCTACTGATCCAGAATACCTTGACGAATCAATGAAGGACCACACAAGCCAACCAAACTCTCTGTTGTAGTTGCAGGTGAACCAGCAAAGTCTGTACCAAAGGAGAAGAGTGATTACACTGCTGAAGATATCTCATCAATTGCTAAGGATGCTAAGGTACACACTTGCTGCATAGTGCCATTGATAATGTAATGTCAAACAGGGTAATCAACTGCAAGACTGCAAAGGAGATATGGGATGCTTTGGAGACAAGATGTCAGGGAACTGATTCAATTAAGAAGAACAAAGACTATACTCACTCAAGAGTATGAGCACTTTGACTCAAAGCCTGATGAGTCATTAACTGGTTTATATGACAGATTTGTCAAACTCTTGAATGATTTGTCACTAGTTGACAAGGAATATGATCTTGAGGATTCAAATCTTAAATTCCTGTTAGCTCTTTGAATGTTGGGATTTGAAGGCCACCACTATAAGAGACAATATAATCTTGAAGAAACAACTCTTGATGAAATTTATGGATGCTCAAGACTCATGAACTTGAGATGGAACAAAGAAACAAGAAAAGGAAGAAAGTCAAGGACATTGCTCTTAAGGCTGAGGAGGAATTCCCCCAAAGCAGCTGCCTCAGGAAAGGCAAGGGAAAAGCTCTCATCACAAAGTCTGATACTGAATCATCAAGTTCTGATACTGATGATGACTCAAACTGAAAGCTTACCTGAGATGGATCCTGATGAAGAGATGATGAAGCTGTGTGCTCTTATGGTGAAAGGAATCACAAGGATTGCATACAGGAAATTCAGAAAGGGAAAGAAGTTTTCCAGGAAAGGTGCAAGTTCTGATAAGAAGAGTTTCAGAAAATCTGAAGGCAAAGGAGGAAAGTCTGACAGAGGAGATTACACAAATGTCAAATGCTACAATTGTGGTGAGAAAGGCCACATATCTCCTGATTGCAAGAAAGTGAAGAGTGACAAAGGCAAGGCTCTTGTCACAAAGAAGAAAAGCTGGACAGACACTTCAGATTCTGAAGTGAGGTGAACTATGCCTTGATGGCAAATGCTGATAGCAGTTCTGATGCTGCTGAGTTAAAGGTACCTCAAACTACTTATGCCTTTCATACTGATGATATTAATGAGTTGAGAAGATATCTTAAAACCATGTTCATTAGTTATAGAGATCAAACTTTAACATGTGAAAGATTAACTTCTGAAAATCTTGCTTATAAAAGAGGAATGATTATTTAGAAAAAGAGTTAGTCATGTTCCATCAAACTCAGAAAGATAGAGATGATGCTTTTATGTTAGGGATGAAATACTTAAAATAATGAATCTCTAAAAACTGAGTTAGAAAAGGAAAAGAGATTATCAGGACTTGGACTAACTCTGGCAGAACAACTCAGAATTTGTTAAGTAGTGGAAACTGGAAAGAAGGCTTAGGTTATGGAGATGATAAGAATGATAAGGGAACTGTAGAAATTGAGCCTGTAGTTGTTAAACAAAAGCCAAAGAAATCCTGTTAAGTTTGTAGCTGTAAAGTCTGATATTGATAAATCAGAAGTTAAAGAGAAATTAACTTCTGACAAACCAAACAGGATAAGCCAACTGAAGTTAACATAGGCTTAATGACAAAGAAGCAGCTTAAGCATAAGCTGAAAGATGTTAAAATGTAAACAAGGTAAAGCCACCTAGGAAAAATAGGAATGGAAAGGAAGGTGTGAATAAAAGTAATATTATAAGCCTGTTCCTAATGCTCCTAGAAAAATGTTATAACTGTGGAATTTCTAACCATCTGGCTTCTTTTTGCAGGAAAAATAAGAACATAAACTCCTTACCTTCAAAGTCAGGAGTTAAGAGTCAGTCTGTTAGATATAGGCCACAAAATCCTTGTTTTCATTGTGGTAGTTTATGGCATTCCATTTATACTTGTAAGGAATATCATAGTTTGTACTATGATTATTATCAAATAAAACCTTCTTTAAAGAAAGTTAGCATTGTTCCTTCTAGTGTAAGTTCTGATACAAAGTCTGATAGTGTAAATGCTGATAAGAAAAATGTTAACATAAACTCTGATGCTAAATCCGCTGCAAATGTTAACAAACTTAATAAGGCCAAAGGATCCAAGCAAGTCTGGGTCCTTAAAACTAATCATTAGTGGTCTTTGTGATTGCAGGGCAATAGGAAAAACATCATAGTTTTGGACAGTGGATGTTCAGGACATATGACGGAAACAAAGCCCTGCTATCAAACTTTGTGGAGAAAGCTGGCCCAAGTGTTTCTTATGGAGATGGCAACATGGGAAAAAACTTTGGGATATGGCAATATCAATCTGGGGAATGTCATCATTGAAAAAGTAGCTCTGGTCTCAGGACTTAAACATGATCTGCTCAGTGTTAGTCAAATCTGTAACAGAGGTTATCATGTGGATTTCTTAGAAGAACACTGTGAAGTTTAAGCAAATCTACAGACAAAGTTGTTCTGAAAGGATACATGCATGGTAACATTATGAAGTCAAGCTTTCAACAAGTACTGATGGTTCTGCAATCTGTCTGTTAAGTAGAGCATCAATTGAAGAAAGCTGGAATTGGCACAAGAAACTCTCTCATTTAAATTTCAACAATATAAATGAACTAGTCAAGAAAGATCTTGTGAGAGGACTGCCAAAATCAGTATTTGCTCCTGATGACCTTTGTGATTCATGTCAGAAGGCAAAACAAAGAAAATCTTCTTTCAAGAGCAAGACTGAATCATCAATTCTTGAGCCTTATCACCTACTATATGTTGATCTATTTGGTCCAGTGAATGTCATGTCTATTGCAAATAAGAAATATGCTATGGTCATAGTGGATGAGTTCACCAGATACACATGGATGTATTTCTTGCACACAAAAAGTGAAACTGCATCTATTTTGATTGATCATGTCAAGCAACTAGATAAATTGGTCAAAGATTCCGTGAAGATCATAAGAAGTGATAATGACACTGATTTCAAGAATTTGATCATGGAAGAGTTCTGCAAAGACCATGGAATAAATCAGGAATTTTCTGCTCCTGGAACTCCACAACAAAATGGAGTTGTTGAAAGAAAGAATAGAACTCTTATTGAAGCTGCACGAACTATGCTTGATGAAGCAAAGTTGTCAACCTACTTTTGGGCTGAAGCTGTGCAGACTCCTTGTTTTACTCAGAATGCAACACTCATTAACAAGCATGGAAAAACACCATATGAGATGGTGAAGAAAAAGAAGCCAATCTGAAGTATTTTCATGTATTTGGATGCAAGTGTTTTGTTCTTAAGACTCATCCTGAACAGCTATCCAAATTTGATCTAAAAGCTGATGAAGGAATTTTTGTTGGATATCCACTTTCCACAAAAGCCTTTAGAGTCTACAATTTAAGAACAAGGGTTGTCATGGAATCTATCAATGTCTCTTTTGATGATAAGAAGATTACAGGACTTGAAGATTTCAATGAACATGATCAACTGAGAGTTGAGAATGAAGTTTGAAATTCTGATACTGTAAATCCTGACAGTCCAAATCCTGACAATCTAAATCCCGACAGTCTAAATCCTGATACCGCAAACTATGATGGATTAAACTATGATATTATTGAAACTGTAGTGACTACGCCAAAGGAAGATGCACCAGTGCAGGGGGAGCATATTGAAGATTCAACCACATCTCAAGAAGCATCAGAACCTACAACAGGCTCTTCAAATTCTGATTTATTAAGTTCTGATGGGCCAAGTGCTGATAATTCTGAAAACTCAAATTCTGAAGGATCCAACTCAGAGAGCATAATTTCAGGGGAGCATCAGAAAATGTTGATGAAGACAGCATGGATCATGGGGGAGCATCCAGTTCTAGAGAAAATCTTCCATCTGCAAGGAAGTGGACTAAAGCACATACACCTGACTTAATTATTAGAAATCCTGATGCAGGTGTTAGAACTAGAACAACTACATCAAATGAATGCCTTTATCACTCTTTTCTCTCTCAGACTGAACTAAAGAAAGTGGAAGAAGCTCTTCAAGATGCTGATTGGGTGCAAGAAATGCATGAAGAGTTAAATGAATTTGTAAGAAACAAAGTCTGGACCCTAGTGCCAAGACCAAAGAACAGATCTGTTGTTGGTACAAAGTGGGTGTTCAGAAACAAAACTGATAGTGATGGCATAATTACAAGGAATAAAGCAAGGCTGGTTGCAAAAGGATATTCTCAACAGGATGGAATTGATTATGATGAAACAATTGCACTAGTTGCTAGATTGGAAGCCATAAGGATATTTTTGGCTTATGCTGCTCACAAAAAGTTTACAGTCTTTCAAATGGATGTGAAAAGTGCTTTTCTCAGTGGAGAATTGGAAGATGAAGTATATGTTGAACAACTTCCAGGTTTTGTAGATTCAAAATTTCCTAATCATGTCTACAGACTAGACAAAACACTTTATGGCCTTAAGCAAGCTCCAAGAGCATGGTATGAGACACTAGCTCAGTTTCTTCTGGAAAGTGGATTTAACAGAGGGACTATTGACAAAACATTATTTTATCTCAACCATGGAAATGACTTACTTTTGGTGCAGATATATATTAATGATATCATTTTTGGTTCTACTAATGACAGGCTTTGTAAAAAGTTTGCCAAGCTGATGCAGTCAAGATATCAAATGAGTATGATGGGGGAACTTAGCTATTTTCTGGGCCTTCAAGTCAAGCAGAATGAAGAAGGCACTTTTATTTGTCAATCCAAGTACACCAGAAATTTGCTGAAGAAATTTGGAATGCAAGATTGTTCAAGTGCATCCACTCCCATGGCCACTGCAACAAAATTGGATAAGGATACTGGTACATCAGTAGATATTACTGATTACAGAGGTATGAATGGCTCACTACTCTATCTTACTGCAAGTAGACCTGATATCATGTATGCTACCTGTCTATGTGCAAGATTTCAAGCAGATCCAAGAGAACCTCACTTAATAGCTGTGAAAAGAATTTTCAAGTACCTTAAGGGTACAGCTGACCTGGGATTGTGGTATCCTAGAGAATCAGACTTTAAGCTAATAGGTTACTCAGATGCAGATTTTGCAGGATGCAAAATTGACAGGAAAAGCACAAGTGGAAGCTGCCAATTTTTTGGAGGCAGATTAGTTTCTTGGTTTAGCAAGAAACAGAAGTCAATTTCCACATCAACTGCAGAAGCATAATACATTGCTGCAGGAAGCTGTTGTGCACAGATTCTTTGGATGAAGAATCTGTTACTGGATTATGGGTTAGAATTTTCTAAAATTCCTATTTACTGTGATAAACAAAGTGCTATTGATATGACAGGTAATCCAGTTCAACACTCAATGACAAAGCATATCAGCATTATGTACCACTTCATAAGGGAACATGTGGATGAAGGTACAGTGAAATTGCACTTTGTTCCAACAGATCAACAACTAAGCAGATATCTTCACAAAACCACTGTGTGAAGCTACTTTTACAAGATTGGTAAATGAACTTGGAATGGTTTCAGGTTCTTTCTCTAAATCTGCTTAGTTTATGTTCTGATACATCAGATTTTATGATCAGTATTACAGATATTACTATCTTTGTGTATTATGTGCTTAAATTGAAATTTGCTTAAGTGCTGATTGTTGTCTGATGCGAATTTCTAAACTCTAATAGTGATATGCATGTCTCTGTGACTATTCAATCCAATGAGGATAATTGCGCTAGATGCTGAACTAGTAGTCTTTAATATACTAAAAATCCCATGTTTGAAGTAATTGTTTATGTGGAAATCTTTTAACACAAGCAAATTCTGATATTGAGCTTAGTTAAGTTTACTTTGTGTATCTTATTACTAAGTCAAAAACTAGAATAGTGCTTCTTATCTGTAAGTTCTGATGTTAGTAAATCTGGTGAATGTACTAAGTGCTGATAAGCCTCACTTATCAAAAGAAAAAGAAAAGAAAAGAAATAAAAATCAGGTACTCCTTTGAGATCTAGAGTAAAAATGTGGAAGAGAAGACCCAAATGCATTTCTGGTATTAAGTTATATGCATTAGAAAAGCAAAATAAATATTTTCTTGGTGACTTTTCACACTTTATGATTACTGGAGAAATACTCTGATAATAGAATAAATTCTTATAAGCAGTCGTGACTCACTTACACTGAGAAGCCACTGTAAAATGGAATTTCAAAAGATGCATAAAATGAGCACAAAACAGTTGAGGTGGACTCATGTATGAACTCATTCAATAGTAGACTTCAGAATAATGACATATTTTGAGCAAAGTTCTTAGTTATGCCTTATTTATAAGATGTATTGAAGTAAATCAGACTTTAATCTTTATCTAATATTTAGCTTACTGCACACACATACACTCCATATGAATGATGAAAATTAATGTGGTGATAAATGTTATTTTAGATGAACAGGTTAAGTGTCAGTTGCATAAATTCTGAGGATAAGTTATGATGGAAATTCTGATGATTAAGTTCTGAAGAAACGAAATCAGTATTTGTGTGAAGAATTATAGAAATAGACATTCACTTTTCGATTTAAGGAGCCATGTTCTGATGACTGTTAAGTTCTGATATAAGTCTAAGTTCCGATATTAAATCCTGATTCTTTACTTGACTTATTTGTGGTTAAATCTGAAACAGTCATATTTAACATCAGAATATGTTTGGGTGAGATATAAACAGTCAACATAATTTGGGTTAGTGGTACTCGTATATGCACATTAATTTTTACTTGTTTTGTGTGCTCACAAACTCCTGTTTTAAGCTTCCAATGGCTGTCATTATAACTCATCGGTCTAGGGAGACGAGGCTTTACTTCTTTTCATTTCACATTCCATGCATCTCTTGGTCTTCCCTTGTCTATATAACTGACCAATAATCCTTCAGTAAAAATCAATTCTTTCTTCTCTCAAACAATGACTCAGTTTGGTTGGTTTTACTGCTATGGCTCAGACAAGGTGACTATCTAGAACAATGGAGTTCCAACTCGTTATCCTATAAACAACATTCCTTCTAATCTCTGGATTCAATTTCCAGAAATCATTAAAAATGACTTGTTGACTGTTCAAAGAGATCTTCATATCCGTTCTCTTCATCAGCAGGAGAAAATCATTCGTCTTGCTATTCTTTTTATTGAAGATAGGAAGAAGAATTAATTGATATTCTCATGTTTCTCTTCACTTTCAGCTTTGTCAGTCTTTTAGACTAGGACTAAGGCTGTTGATGTTAGGGATTCTAGACTAGGGTAATCTTATAATTTTTTGCATGTAATTTAAATTTCATGAAATGTATTCGTTTGATATATTAATGAATTTTTACTTTATTGCAAGATTTTATCTCCGAGTCGTTTCATATTCTGATGACCTTTTAAATTCTGATAATAATCAAGTTCTGATGACCTTTTAAATTCTGATAATAATCAAGTTCTGATGCTGACGTGACAGTATTTATTTACTTGGTTTATTTTTGGTCATTACCTCAACGGTCATATTTTTCAGAATATTTGTTTATGAGAGATAAAGCAATAATAATGATTTATTTAATGGGATTACTTGGTTAGTGGGACGGTTTTTCTCCTTGAAAAACAGTATGTGATAAGTAATAATTGCTTATTTACCGTGCCCATTAAGTTTTGCCTTAACTACTGCATGTCTGACAGGTGTAAAGGTCTGTTCCACTACTTATTAACTGATGTCACGTGGGGGTGTCTAAGTAAAAGAGATAAAAGACTTTTAAATCTTTTATTTTCATTCTTGTTCTACTATTTCTCTTTTCTTATTCTCTCTCACATTTTCTGACGGTTTATTTACAGACATTTTATCAAACACCTTACATGCAATTTTATTTCTCACTTATTTCTCATGGCACCCAAGGATTTAATTGTTGATGGAGCCAAGTTTGTACCAAACAACTATGTTGCAATCCTGAACAAGGCAAGGCTGAAGCTCCATCAGATTTGCACTTTGTGCAAGATTTCTTAGCAAATAGTGAGATTGGATATGCTTTGACCCAACCTCAAGCTATTTCAAGCCAACAAGTACTGACATTTTGGCAGACTGGGCATTTTGATGATGGTGGTGCTACTGGTACTCCAAGCATCGTATTTGAAGTAAATGATATTGAGCATGTGGTTACTCCTGGAGCAGTTCGTAAAGCTTTTCACTTACCAGAAGGTTGTACATTCTCAACAGTGGAGGACCCTGTTCTACAGCAGCCCATGGCCAGTTTGGGCTATGAGAGCAGTTTGGGAAAGCTTGGACAATTGAAAAGACCAAATATCAAGAAGGAATGGAGCTTTTTCTTCGATTGTATCACTAAGGATTCTCCAATAAGTGCTCCAATTTTGATGCCATTCCAATCATGAGTCAACAAATCGGGTATGCTCTTATTCATCACACTCACTTTGATTTTACAAGTGTTGTGCTAGGTTTCATAGGGGATAGGATGACAGAGGATAGGAATGTAGTATACTTTGCTAGATTCTGTCAGCTTATATATTCTTTTTGTTGTGCTGATGAGCCCCAACCTACCACTGATTTAATTCCACCCTTTAAGCTTGCAAAAAGGGCTTTTAATGACTTGTTAAATGCTGACATAAAGAAACAAGTGGTTAGACCCTTACAGATACCTCAGTTAGTGAAACAGATACTGGTAAATGCAGATCCTCAAACCTACACATCTGTTTACCCTGATGTTCAACCCACCAACACATCCCAGCCACCATAACAGCCATCAGAACATACCACATCTACCCAAACACCTCAACCTTCTCAACCTCAACCTACTCAACCCTCAATCAGGACATATTTCAAACCATCACAGTCATCTCAACCTCAACCTTCAGCACATCATGTGCAGCCTTCTTCTACTAGAGCAACAACATCATGATCTAAGAAAGTTTCACAGCAGAAATGAAGGAGGATCATCTTGAGAGATGAATCAGATGATGAGGCACAGGTTCAACCTACAGAACCTGTTGTTACTGTAGCTGAGAAAGTCTCTTCTCAGAAAGATACATAGACTGGGAGTTCTAGGTCCCTGAAAAGGCCTAGAACATTAATTCTGATGATGCAACTCCTACAGTCTCCTCAAAAGCTAAAAGATTTAAAACATTAGCAAAAAGGCCTGCAGATTCTGGTAAAGGAATGGAAGCAGCAGCTAAGGAAGGGGGTCAGGAATCTCTGATCTCACAAGACCCTGTTGAAGCTCACAATTCTCCAAGTGCTGATCCAGACCTTCATGCAACTCATCACTCTCCACTTCATGAGCCAGAAATAACTCATATTCCCACACCTCTAGTATCTCCAGTACATGCTGATAACCAGGGGCCAAGTGATGAAATTGACATTCATAACTTGGAAGTGCCTCAGGTTTTGTATCTAGAAGCTCCACCAACTCAAATCACTCCACCAACAACACCAATTCTAGATGCTGATTTTAATGAAGATATTCCTTCTACACCAATTCTGAATCTGGATGATGAAAATCAGAATTTAGGTGGGCATCAAGGTTTGGCTGTTGATCAGAAATTAGTTGGAGATCAGCACTTAGAGGATGATGTTGAAGCCTCAATAGCCTCTCATACTATTCTTTTATCAGAGGATGCTGATGATGCTGATTTTATAAGTTCTGATGTTGCTAATATTGAACTTACTGGTGAAGCTGCTGTCAATGTAGATGCTGATGCAGCTGGTCCATCAGGACATGCACCTCAACAAATTGTTCATAAAGCTGACTTAGTCAAGAAGTTTGTTACAGGGGAAACACCAGTACCTTGGAGTGAAACTCCTAGAGGAAGGGAGTGGACTAAGGAATGGAACAAAGTTACTTTTGTTCCTTCTTCAACTATACTTGCTGAGCACTTGGCAAAAGCTGATGAGATGCTAGTCAATGATGATTTCAAGATACAGCTAAGAGTTACTACACTCAGTACAAGACACCTTCAAGGTCAACAATCTGTAACTCAGGCCAAGGTGGACAAAATTCAAGAATCTATCAATCAGCAAGATATGGTTGCCAAGATGGACAAGAAAAGGTTTTTCAAACCTACTTTTGACAGAATTGAGTACATTGAGAAAACCCAAGAGAAGCAACAGTGTCAGATTGATGAAATTTTGAAGAATCAAACTTCTCATCAAAATCAACTCAATGAGATCCAATCCTCAGTGGAATTGCTACTCTCTCTTCTTTTACCTGCTGATGCCAAAAAGGGGGAGAAAGAAATTAAGTCCAAATGCAAAACTGTTAAGACACTGAAGGGAAAGGATGATGAAAAAGACGACCAGGGAAACTTTGGAATGGGTGGAGGTCAGGGTCAAGGTAAAGGTCTTTCATCAAGCAAAGCTGGAACTACAAGTCGAAGAATAAGTTCTGATACCGGTAAAAGGATAAGTTCTGATGAACATCTGGAACTTGATGAGGAAATTTCAAGACAGTTATTTCTGAAAGAAAATCCAGGAATGGACTTTGAGAGTCTAAAGGTAGAAGAAGCTAGACTTAAGTTAGAAAAAGTCAACTCCAAATCTAAAGCTTCTGTTGGTGAAAAGAAACTTCCTAAGGCTAAAGGCATTGTGATAAGAGAAAGGACAAATCCCGAGGCAACCAAGGCCAAATCACAAATGGAGATAGATCCAAGGTCCAAGGGAAAGGAAAAAGTTGATGAACCTGTAAAGGTTTATGTGCCATTTATGGATGAAGAAATGTCTGATGAAGATGCTAGTCTTACTCTGATACAAAGGAAGATTTCTCAAACAACTTCGAATATGGCTCAAGTTGTTCAGAGTCAAGATATAGTAAGTTCTGATATGACGATGAAGCAAGCAACCTCTGACATAGCTCAAGTTGGCTTGATATCAGAAGATAAGGAAAAGGAAACCTCAGACATTGCTCATGTTAAACCTTCAAAGTTACTCCTACCAGGATTCACCAAAGCTAAACAGACTCAACCTTTGAAGACTGCAACAAGTGGTTTTGAAGCAAGAGTGGTTACAGGAAAAGAAGCAAGAGATAAATCTGGATTGGATAGTGCTGATGAAAGAAGAATACAGAACACAACCAATGATCCAACTTCTTTAAGTGAACCAGGTGTTGGAACAACTCCTGAAAGATTGAATCAGCTTGAATCTGTACAAATGGTTTACCATACATTCTTGAAAGAACACATCTTGTTATATTTTATGATAGATGGAAGGCTATACCATATTAGGCAGAATGTTATACCACTGAAGTATTTTGAGGAACTAGAACATGTTCTATTCCTACTTCAAGTGAAGAACAGATTAACAGATAGTGCTGCAAATTATTTGAGGACTCAAATTCAGAGGCAGAAGAAGATTTATTCTGTAAAGTCTGTCAGCACATACTGTCCTAAGTACAGAGATCACAAGGGTGATATTGTCAAGATGAAGCCTAACTCTGCTAAGATTATAACTACCTTTCTGGGTTATAAAGCTGTGGAATTCAATCTTGAGTCTGACAAGGCATATTTGATCAGACTAGATCAGGACATAAGAAAAGCTAGAATAAATGATCTCGGGGCTGCTATCTTTTAAATTGGTGAAGATACAGTTGAATTGAAGAATGCTAAAAGGAGGATGGTTAATGAACTTGAATATGCTGATAGATGTTTGTTAAAGAACTATCTCAGAACAACTCCTGATATCAAAGAGATCAGTAATTGAAGCCAAGTCAAATATCTACAACTGCTTAAATTCTGATGTGTATACAGACTGAAACTGTTATCAGACCTTGAGGATGGTAAAGCTAGAAGGACTGTAAGTTGTAGTTATCTAGTCAAATTTTCATGTATTTGTACTTAATGTTTTTGACATCATCAAATATCTGTTGAACTTGTATATTATGCTAATTTACAAGTTGAGGGAGATTGTTAGATATATTTGATAATGTCATGTCTAATATGATTTGTGTTTAGTTTTCAGATCTTACTTAACAGGACAAATCAGTACTTATACTGGAGTCAGGACTTAAGATATCAGAACTTAAGTTGTCAGAACTTAAGTTATCAGGAGATATTTATCAGGAGATAATATCAGGTTATTAAGGAGACTTTCAGATAAGGAAGGCGGCTGATTGAAAGGAAAGAAGATCAAGACAAACGCAAGAAGAGATATGCATGAAGAAGGAATTCTATGAAGAATAGAATACTTGGAAGAAAAGATAACTAGTTGATATATTTTAGGAAGCAGAATTATATTCCATATTAATTAGAATATTATCTTGTAACTGTGTAGTATATAAACGCAAACATAGGATTTACACTAAATCTGTTATCATAATCGAAGTTATTATTCATTGTAACCCTAGCAGCTCTCGTGATAATTTGTTCATCACTGAGAGAGGACAGTTCCATATTGTAACAAAGTTTAATAAAGTTTGTTTTCTGTTACTTGTGTTCTTTAATTCGATTTGATTGTGATAAACACTGTATTCAACCCCCTTCTACAGTGTGTATGACCTAAAATACCACGTCACTACCTAGGTTTAATTTAAATTATGAGTTCGACTAGAAAAATGTTACCAACAAAGAAAAGTCTTCTGATATCTTATGTTGGTAAAAATTAATATCTTTGAGTTCTTTATAAAACCAAGTCAAATGATATTATGTATCAAAATTACTAGTTTCAAAATCAGAATTTTACCCATTTTAAAAAAATACTCGAAACTTAACTACATGACCTAGACGAAAATACATCATCACTATTTAAGTTTAATAAATTTAAATTACGAGCTCGACGAGAATATCTTACCAATAAGGATAAATTTTATAATATATTATATTAATAAAAAATGATATTTTTGGGGTTTTTATACGATCAAATCAATTGGTATTATGTATTTATACATTATTACATCTGGAACTTGACCCAATATTTAAATTTATTCAAAATTTGACATGAGATGTCACAAGCTCTGTTAAAACTACGAAGATATACTAAATCGATTTATTTATTAATGTTTCACTTTAAAAAATTAGGTTTAAAATATTACTCAATGATGGTGAATTTATAAAGAAGTGCTCCTAAATTCCTATTTTTTATTCTCTTTATAAATTAATAATTTTCATTAACATGTTATTTGAAAAATGGTAAGACATTTGATGCTTTTTTATAAAAAAATAGTTTATTTATTGCATTATTTAATTAAATGTATATTTTTTTTCAAATATTTGTGAGACAAATCCTAAATTTTATATTATTCAATTTGATATGGTTATTATAAGTAATCATATACTTAAAGTCCCTATTTTTTGTGGAGTTCCGGAGTCCAAAATCCTAACTTTATATTACAATCTAATCTAACGGTTCAGATTTTATGTTCTAATAATTTAAAAACTAAAATAATAAATTACATGATATAAACGTGTGTTATGATGTTATATCATTAATATTTAGCAAATTGAATATTTACGTGTTATATAACATGAATAGGTATGTTCTTCAAACTAATCTTGTTCAATAAAATTATATGTTCTACAATGTTCAACTTGTCAAATGTATGAGATTTGCAAAATATTTATTAAAATAATGATATTTGTAGAACCTGATTCACATTATAATACGTTTTACATAAAAAATTATACTATTTTACTTGCAAATATATTAATGGGCTCCCTTACTAAACTGAATACAAGGACTCAATATAATTTAACGCATATATATATATATATATATATATATATATATAGGAAACTTGAAAAATTATAGAATTCAATATTTTGAAAAAAAAATTGAAATTAGCAATAATAAATTTACAAAAAATATTTAGTGTTGGAAAATATTGTACAACTATTTTAAATTATTTGAAAAAAGATTAAAATTATAATGTATTTTACTATTTGATTTAATCGATGTTATGTTATCTAAATAAAAAATTAATATTAGTCGATATTTTGAAAGAATTAACAAGTTCATCTAATATTTAAAAATATTTATCAAATTGAAAATATTTATTTTAGAAAAAATAATATACAATGTTATCAAGTTACTATAAAAAGAAATATTGGAATCATAAATGAAAGAAACTTTAAAATAATTTGAATGATGATATTAATACAAATTTATCTTCAGATTCTTGAAAAAAAACTTCTAAATATCAGTAGTTAGTCTTGACGATATATGAATTATTTTTATGTCACATCCATGACTAATGCTCTGTTGAGTAAAAATAGATATTGTTTAATTGTCGATGCTACTACGACTACGATACATAAATAATTGTAATTTATTTATTAGATAATTATAATTTTTGAATAATCATAAATACATGTTATTTGAGTAATTAACTGAATAACAATTAGATATATATACATGACCAATATATCTAGCACATAAATAAACGAGATCAACATAACTTACTCAAAAATATAATAAATAATAATTTACATACATACACACACATGTGACTTTATCTTTACCAATATTAAAAGATTCAATTTTGATGGTGTATTTCAGAGTTATTGATATATAAACTAGAAGAAAATAACAAAAGTCTTTTCTGTTCTGAAAATAAGAATGATCAATTAAATTTAAGTTTTTTTTTCAATGTGTTAAAAACTAAATAGATTATGTCAATTTTAATTTATAAATTGACAATTATCTAACATCTTATAAAATTAACTTTGAATAATAGAGAGGATTAAAAGCTAATTACACGGTCGAGATCAACTTTAGGTAATGAATTAAGACATTAGCAATGATATTAAATCAACATAAATGTAGAATTAAAAAAAATAACATTTTTCTTAAATTTAGATTAATTGTAGTGTAAATTCTACTTTGTTGAATAATACGATTGCAGGTCTTGACCATTTTAATTATGCATTACTAATCTTTTTAAATTAAGCAAGATAATTGTAAATTAGTAATGACTTTAGTAATAAAAAATCTCATTACTCCTGGTTTATTTGACCAAAACTCAAAAAATTTACTCGACTCTGCAATATACATATATGTTAATTTTTAGTTTATTTTTATAAACATATTGACAATATTTGATGGATTAACTTCAATATTTTCCTTTTACACATACACTGAATACTCTGCTTATATTTATTTAGTAAATACAAATTACACGATATAAATAAGAAAATATGTGTTATTATTAATGAGATATATTAAAAATGTTATGAACGTTATTAATATTTTACATGAAAATCATACACATTGATAGATACTCAAATTGTATTTGATATGTTTTAGATATTATATAATATTTATCAATAAGAAAATGATCAATAATTTTACTAATATAATTGTGTGTGTAAAAAAAAAAATTAGAAAATGACTCGTGCCTAGCACAGGTTATTATGCTAGTTCACAAAAATTAAATATATATTCATATACACCATAATTATGTACCAAATAAAGGATAACTTTATTAGTTCAATAAAGCCCCGGATCATATACATATGCAAAGATTTGGGTTTGTATGTCCACAGTCCACAGTAGAGGACAAAAAATCGATATGTACGATCAATGTACCAAAACATGTTCACCAGTTAGCTATTTAATAATCCACTTTTTTTTTATCGTAGGTAACCCGCAGCCGCTACCCTTCGGGTGCGCACTGGGTAAACCCTACGGGCTCACGCAATAGCCTGCAAACCACGTGAACCAAGGTAAACCGCATTTAAGCGACAGGCTCTGACTCAGGAGGCATAATCATAAATTCTCCTCCCGTGTGATTCGAACCTGTGACCAAGAGGACAATTTTCCTCTCTTTAACCAACTGAGCCAACCCTTGCGGGCTAATCCACTTTTTTTTAATCTAAGTAAAGCTGGAAACATTAGCTAATAACAAAACACGTATATGTAAATCCATGGTTGATATATAGAAATTGTTTTAAGATTGTTGTCAATCTTGTACTATATAAACATTATTATATACAGTGAATATATAATTAATTCACAAGAATCTTGCTTATTTTTAAATCACATAAATATATAAAAATTAATAATAAAATTAGGAAAAGGATTTCAGAAAACAAACAGAGATTAGATTTAATCTCAAGTCCAAAAAACTGTCTTCTTAAAGTAGTTTCATCCCGCACTGTCCATATTTAACGACCTGCTTCCCAGGATAAACGAGATACTAATAAAATCGATAAATCAAAAATACTCTTAGTGAACTTGAACCATTTAAGACCACCGTTAATTAAATAACATATAAGATTTCATTTTAAAATTAGGCAAATTGAAACACATTTTTATAAATAAGTTGGAATTTATCTACTCTTTATTACATCATATCTAAAGTCTTATTTTAAAAAATAGTCAAATTAACTTTTTATACAAATTTTAGATTCACTTTTTATTTAAACTTTAAATTGCAATTCAATTATTATAATTGGAGCAAAGAATGATTAAATAATTTACTTTATGCCCCCTCGTCCATCCAATTACTTTTCAGTTTTACAATTTAACCCCGTCACTTTTGCAAGACCCACCGTCACCTTAGGAAATAGTAGTATAAGTGTAAATAATTCAAACTGTTCGTGAACTATTTGTGCTGAACTCGTAAAAATTTTGAATTCTCTCAAAAATAGTCGAGCCGAACTCAAACGCGAGATTTTCAAATTTTTAACCGAGCCGAACTCAAGTTTCAAATTATTCGGCTCGTAAGATTCGCGAGCCTTATCGAGCCTATATTATTTTTAATTTTTTATTATAAATATATTTTATATAAATATTTAATATTTATTATATATTATTTATTTTTATCGAGTTGAACTCGAGTCGAACTCGAGTCGAACCGATTATATTTTGAATTTTTGTTAATATTTAATGAATTAATTCGAGCTTTCAAGCCGAAATCGAGCCTACTGAACCGTTTTACGAGCCGAGTTTTGAACTTGAAATTAAAGATTCGATCGAGTTCGAGTTCGAGTTCGAGTCCGAACTATTTAATCGAGTTCGATCCAAGCCTGACCGTATTCGACTCGGCTCGATTTACACCCCCACCTACTACCACATTAGCACCACGTCAGCAAAAACCACCGCCACATCAGTGTAACATCAGCGGTGAGCCCCTACCCTGTCAACAGGGTACCCCCTGCTGCCCCCTGCTACGTGAGACATCATCGTTTATTTGTAATTTAGTGATTGCTGATGTGTAGCATAATAATCTAGCATTTACAAGTACGTAATTCAATGGTTATTATGATATTACATTTTAGTTATTTTTTATAATTTAGTAATTATTAACAGGTAATTTAATGATTACTTGTAATTTATTAATCACTGATACGTAATTTAGTGAATATCATTATCGTAATATCATCCCAAGATAAGAGCGTCTCCAAAAAAGGATTGTCATGTTAGTTGTCAACTTTGTCAAATCATCATATATATTAATATTTTATTTTTATTCAATTTTATATCAACTTGGCAACATTCTATTTCAATAATTATTAACCTTTAATTGTTGCATGTGTAGTTCCTTAAATTAAATTGTAACTAATTCATAAACTAAAAAGGTATTATTGATATAAATTTTTTACATTTGTATATGTATTTTGATTATTTTAGGAAGTTGCCAAGTTTTGGTAACCTGTTGGCAACCATACAACTCCAATAAATTTGAGAACCAAGGATACCGTGACACATAAGATTTGACAAACTCTTGAAACTCTATCGGAGATGCTATAACATCACTTACGTTATATTACACTAATTTCTAGTTTTACTCTAATTTGATTTACATTGGAATAGGACGCTACACACAACAGTATTATTGTGAGTTGTGACCTATACCATTAAATCATTAAGACCTCGTTTGATTAGATATATCCAAACTTTGGAAACCCAGACTGAGGTCATTTGTTAAGCGCCGGATGGAACTAAATGAACTAGATAAGTGGTGAACGATTGGTTAATATTATTTTGGTAATTAATTTTCAGTTGGACGAGACAAAAAAACTCCCGAACGACTCGTGCTGAAATTTGCACTAAACCATACATGTATTGTGTGTTATGTTCACTAAAAAAGTATGAATAATATTATTGCCTAAAATTTTTAAAATATTTCTAGAATATATTTATTTTTGTAATTTATTTACCATTTCGCTTTATGTTTATATATCAATATTATTTCGAACTAATATGATAATGATATATTGAAATTACGTAACTCTAGCTAGTAATTTTATGGGATGAACCTGTAACTTACAAAAACTGTTTTATGATAATATAAATAAAATATGATGATTAAATTAAAAATATTAAATTAACTGTTTTTTGATGAAAATACTAAAAACTAGTATATCATAATAATAATTTAAAATATGATTTACGTACATTAAAAATTAAAGTTACTTTAAATTGAGGACCTTCATGAAAAAAGAATTGGGAATACATTGTTCATGAAAGTTAAATATTATATGTAACAAACGATATTAAACATCTAGTATTCAAATAACTACTTTTACGGAAATGATTATCATTCAGAATTTATGATACATATTTAACACCTTACTGAAATTTTAAGTTAGTTACAATATTTTGGCACGTAGATGTTTAATGTGAATAAGGTAACTCAAAATTACAGGTACCAAGAGTTGCTGCTTACATATTACAACCGTGGTCACTTGAAATTACAGTAAAATCTCTTTTAAATAATATTCTTGGCACCTAGATATTATTGTAAAGATATTATTCTTAAATATAGGTCAATATATAAATTTTAAATTGAAAATTAATTAAAAATTATTTTATTAAAGAATTTCATTACACTATAAATGAATATCATAAATTTCTCAAAAATCCTGATCAGCAACAAGTGGCGTAGGACTTAACTCAATAAGAAATCATTACAGGAATCAGGTAAGAAGTACAAAGTAATAATCACAGAATGATAGTGTAGAAATCACAGCTTTCGCTTTCCCGCCTTGGCTTAGAGGTTTCGAATCAATAAGTTTTAAAGATGCTCAAAAAAATAAATTATTTTGGATAAAATAAGACGTAAATGTGGTGGTGAATTATTCAATACACACAAACCAAAAGATGCAATGTTAACCAAAATGTCAAATTTATTATTACAAACAACTTTAGAAAGGAAAATGAAGTTGTTTTGAATATTAAGATTATATTTATCAGATACATAAAAATATATTTAATAAAATTTAATCATTTTTATTCTTATACAAAGTAAATTAATGAAGGATGGATTTTAAAAAAGTATAAATAATTATAATGTATACTTCATTTTTAATTATAACCGGTCCAAATTGAGACTGTAATTTTTTATCATAATATCGAGATTATTACTATATAGAGTATTACTTTACATAATAGATTGATGTTTTATTATATTATATTTTATCTTATTTCATATACTTTATTGGTTCTTTTTTAGTTAGTTATTTTTAATATCCTTTCCATGTGTTTTTTGTCAGGATATACATTCTGGTAGATGAAATGATGGAAATACTGATTTATAAGAGGATTCTTCTTTTAACCAAGAAAGTTTATCATATAACATAAGAATGTATAAGATGTTCCTGAAAATTTAGATAATAAAACATTCTAAGTCTAAAAATGCACCTGCAAATAAGACCCATAAAATATATACTATTTATTAAAAACATAAACCCCTTAATGGTATGATATGTCATGTATACCGTATGCCACTTAAATATTAAATTACAATAATAATAATAATAATAATAATAATAATAATAATTATAATAATAATAGTGAAGTTGTATACTGAGATTCTATTAACTAGCTGTTGAGAATAAAATATTGTTATTCCCAGTGAACTAACAATGAGATTTACAGAAGGGGGTTGAATTTAAATCTCAAAACTTTTTCAAGTTTTGAGCAGTTTCTAGGCTATGTGTTTTGATGAGCAAGTGTGTGTGAATTGCTTTCAGCAAATGCAGAAAGATATATATTCAAACACAAATGTAAAGAACACAACAGACTTAAAAACTTTTTTGGTGGATTTGTTGTTCCACCAGAGATGTGTTATTTCATAAAATCTGTGATTCAAACAATTAAATCACAGTTGCGTCGTAGTACAAACTAAATAATTTTCTCTTTGGATTTTTCTAAACAGCTTTGGAAAATTCACACATCTAATTACTAACTGCTACTTGGTTTTTATATCACCAAGCTTACAAGTGAAGCCAAAACTGTAAAATACAATTAAAAGATTCTTCATATGTTTCTTCTTCATTTCTCTATCCAATGCAATTTAGGTTTAGCTATGAATCTTTGAATACTTCCTTGTTATCACCAGAATGGAAATGCTGCATTTTCTTGATTCCTCCTAGAGGCTACCACATTCCAGTTTGTCTCTGTCAACCCATGTGCCTCTGTCAGCTTATGAATTGTCACTATCAACTGCTATTGAACTAAGCATCCGTTGAAACTTTCATCCGTTGATGCTTTATCCGTTGAAACTTTATCCGTTGAAGCTTTATCCGTTGATGCATTAGCAGTTGAAGCTTTATCCGTTGAAGCACTCATCCGTTGATGGATGTTATCCGTTGAAGCTTTAGAGACATCCGTTGAAGCTTTGTTTCTCATCCGTTGAAGGCCTTTAATATCAGTTGATACTACTTCACTTATACAAAATTACAAGGCATGAAATATTTACAATTAGCCCTCCTATTTACATATCCACTAGTAGTCAACATGACTGATAATTTCCCATAACATCTAAGAATTATAACTTAAATACAGAGAATGAAATGTGCTACAATACTAAACTTATTTCTAAGTAAAGCTACTCCTTCAACGGATAGCCAAAATGGTCTTATCCGTTGAGGCTACAAACACTAGATTTCTACTTAGGTGTTTTGTTTAACTTATCATCAAACTAATACACATATTCCTAACAATCTCCCCCTATTTATGTCTACTAGAACTGTAGGCATAAATTTGGGTTCAACTTGATGATAACAAAATACTTAACAAACATATGAACTGAAATAAAGTAGAAATTCAAAAGTGCTGCAAAAGTGTGAATACTGAGATAGAATTGAAGAATTACATTGTTTCCAAGGGTGCTCCTTTAGTCTGAGCAGATTAATTTCTTTTCCTTTGATCCCTTATTTTCTTCCCTAGCCTCCTGTCATTCTCCTCTATTTGAAGTTGGAGTTGTCTGTAGAACTCAGCTTCATCTTCTTCATTGATGTCCAACTTAGATTGCATATCCTTGAGAGTTTCATTACTGGCAATCTTGAGCTGATCTTCAAGTCTGAAAAATCTTCTTACTCCTTTATTGTCTCTGAACTCCATCAACAAATGAGGTGATTTATGAACTGTGATTCCTCTCTCTGGTATGAGTAATGTTCTAGGCAAGGCATTGGGCTCCCACCAAGTTTTCCTTATGCTGGCAATCTTGTTGAGAATCTCAGTTTTGGCAGTCCTAGTAAAGCTAGAATCCCTTTTTATGGCTGAGTAGACTCTAATCAAGGTAGAATAGCCTTCATTCAGAATTCTGTAAAGAGGCCAAGTCCTTTCCCCACTTCCTTTATATTTGAACACTAGTCTTTCTGGAAGCTGTCCGTAGGCATCTATTCCCCTTACTTCCTCCAGCTCATCCAGATAGAGTTCAATGTCTGAAAGTTCCTTTATGTCACAAATGTGAACATAATCATCCTTTGAGGCTTGTGGCTTAGGCTTAGGCTTCTGAGTGAATTTGATTGAGGTTAGAGGATGTGTTGATTTGATTTTCCTTTTCCGTTTCTTTGATGGTGGAGAAGTGGTTAAAAAGGTGGGCAATTTGATGGTGTCCCAATCAATTGGTTCCTCCTTAGGAGTGATTGTTTCACCATGGATGTTTATGAAGGGGTCAGGCACAATAGGTTCAGGAATAGAAGGCAGTGGTTTGGATTTTGATTGGATTTCTTCAGTTTCATCTACCATCTTCCTTTTTGCATTGGCCTTCTTTCTGTTCCCTTTCTGCCATTCCTTTCTTTCCTTACTTCTTTCTTCCACATCATCACTAATCTTGTCCCCCATACCTACATCTTCACTATTGTCTTCAATTTCTTTCTTTTCTTCAGCTTGACTTGACTTTAGCTGTTTTTCAAGCTTTGCTTGTGCTCTTTTGTCAGCCTTTAGCTTTTTAGCTTCTTCCTTCAACCTTCTGGTTTCTTCCCTCTTGGCTATTGAGAATTTGGGATGTCCTTGTATCACACAGATACTCTTTCCCTCTCTAAAGATAATGGCCATGTTCATCCTTTCAACCACATTCTTGGTCTCCTTGTGCTTCATGATATTACCACCCAAAACCTTGTCTTCATCAGGCTTTGGAAGAGGAAAATCCACTCCTTTCAACTG
Organism: Apium graveolens; assembly: GCF_009905375.1. Taxonomy (NCBI): domain Eukaryota; kingdom Viridiplantae; phylum Streptophyta; class Magnoliopsida; order Apiales; family Apiaceae; genus Apium; species Apium graveolens. The sequence goes on along the minus strand of NC_133650.1, from coordinate 20,353,315 downwards.
AGTAAGGCGTAGAGGGTTCTTTGTAGAGTCCTTGTTGGATCTGTTGTTGGGCTTGAGAACCATAGGTTTCAGATTCTTGGAAGAAGTCTCTCCAACCTTATTTCTCCTTACTGGCTTGAGCTCCATGATGATTGGCTCCACCTTTTTGCTATGCTTCACAGATTGTGATTTTGAAGTTGTAGAACCAAAAATTTGTTACATCCTTTCATCAATTTTCTTCCTTTGCTCTTTGACTTTCATCTCAGCTGCTGCTATCTGGATTATATCAATTTCATCAAGCTTTCTTTTGATTTGAAGTATTGGAGAAGTGGTGATGGCAGGAACTAGCACTTTAGATATTTGAACTGTTATTGATGGCTCTCCTTCGCCTTCCCTTTTATTCTCCCCCTTTTTGTTATCATCAAGGACAGGGGTCAAGCCTTGTGCTTTTGCCAGCTGCAATAGTAGATTTGTCTGAGATTGTTGATTTTGAAGAATGGTGACCACAGAGTCTTCAATGACTTGAACTCTTGTTTCCAACTTGGCCAGCCTCTTGTCAGCATCAGATTCTCTCCTCAGTCTCAGCAACAAATCTTGCATTGTACCATAAGGCATGACTGAATCCAACTTCTCAGAATTGTAGGATTTCAGATCAGCAATATCCTTTTTGAGTTCATCCACACTTAAATTCTGTCTGATATACTGCAACTGCAAGAGATGCAGAGAGTCTAGATGAGCTTGAAGAATAGCCTTTGTACCAGCATCTGTAGTCTCCTGAAGGGCCTTTTGAATAGCCATTACTTGCTTGACCAAAGCTACACCAAACTGTCCTGGTGTAGATTTCTTTGTCCATGCCCATTCAGGTAAATCTGGAACAGAACTTGGGCCTGCATCTCCCCCTAAGTTCATGCTCCCATCCAGAGAAATAGAGTCATCATCATTAGAATTTACTTCAAACTCTTCAGATGGCTCACCAGCTTGAAAAGGCATCCTATTAACAGCAGCTTTATCTCTTTGAAGAGATTCTGAAGTGTGCACAATGTTCAAAGTCTGCTCTGCCTCCACATTGCCCTGAGCAGCCAACAGTTGATAGGCTGAAACAAATGAGTAAAAGTGTCAGCATCCAAGGAAATGTTACCAATCTCAGCTTTATAATGTTGCTGAAATTGTCTTTCCTTTTCAGCATCATCCACAATCATTGACTCACTAGCAATGGCTGGATCCACCCTTATAGCTTCTGTACCTGCTTTTCTCTCATTTTCTCTATATTCTTGCATCAGGGGCTCCCCCTGGCTCACACACACCCTCACACCCTCACCCTCACCTACTAAGGTGGCACTCCCCTCACTTACTTTTGCCATGCTGGAAGAAATAGCATGTATATTTTGACTCTCAACCTCTCCGTTTGCCTGGGAGCAACCCAGCCTCTCACTCAAATTATCACTCCCTTCCCTCAATCCTAGAATTGATTGTACAGTAATCATGTCTTCTATACTTGGAATTGAATCAGTTATATGTGTAGAGACCATCAACGGATAGGGAGTATCCGTTGAAGTGGAAACTGATGATATCAACGGATAACTGCTGTTAAGCTTATCCGTCGAAGAACAACCACTTATCAACGGATGAGAGATATCCGTTGAAGAAGGAAAAGATGTAGATATTGAAAGTGACATAATTGTTGAATCTGTGTGAATTAATTTTAAGTGAGGTGACACAGATTCTTCAACTAAGTCTAAAAGAATTGGCTGATGAACCAACAAATCATCTAACAGATGATGATCACCAGGATTTGAGTGGGGCTCCTCCCTGAGTTTTAAAGAGGGAGAATCAGGAATTGATGTGAATATCATATCCACATCCAGAGATGGTGATGGAGAATTTGGTGATTGTTGTGTGTCTATTATGAGAGAATGGGGATGTGACTCCACATTTACTGGAGCCACATCAAGCTGAGTTTGAGAAGGCAAAGATACAGGTGGATGTATCTGTGTAGTGTGTGCCCCCTGTGTGGAAACTAGGGTTTTAGCCTTCTTTCTTCTTGAAAAAGCTTTGACAGGTGAATGTGTGGCTTCAGTGTCCCTCCCTCTTTTGTTCTGTGTCCCTGGTTGGGGACTATTTTCAATAGCTGCATTCTTTTTGGAGGATTCAACTAGGGATGTGTCTGTCTCCTTTTGAACCACCACAGTCTTTTGAGAAACTGTGGCTTGGCTGGCTAGGGTACCACTCACCTCTCCCACCTTATCCTGGGGGTTTTTTGATGTTCACCCCTCCCCTCACCACTCACACCCTGTTCACTCCCTTCAGGGTTTATGGTAGATGTTACAACTGTTGTCTTTTGAGAGACAACAAAGGTGGTTTTCTTTGATTTGTGTTTTGGAATTTTAGTTTTGGTGGCTTTGGTAGGAATCTGTTGGGACAAAGACACAGATTCCATTGCCACACTAGAAGGCAAAAACAATGGGGGTGGAAGATGTAGGAGTTGCAGAAGTATTTACCTAACTTACCTGAGGTGAATTCATTATTGGTAAATATACCAATGGCACCCGGCTATTGAGGTTAATTCTCAAAAGGTCTGCAAGGACCCTTTTCTCTTGTGCCCAGCATTTGAGTTTATTGCTCTCATTAGTGATGACCAAACCTTCAGCAACATGGTTAGCCAATAACATAAAAAATCTAGCATAGTAGATGTTATGAGGTCTATTAGCTTTGTTACCTAACCTGGAACCTAATTCTAGCATGACATAGTTGCTAAAATTAAAGTACCTATCAGAAACTAGCATATAGAGCATATTAACAAGAGATGAAGTTATGGTATCAAAATTGCTAATCTTCCCAGAGAAAACCTTGATAAAGGCATCTCCTAGAAAACTCTATTCTTTTCTAAGGCCCTTTCTTCTAATGCTCCCTAAACTAGCAGAATCAAAAGAATAGCCTATGGAATCTAACATAGCAGATACATCATTATCAGTGTGTGGTGTCATGGCATTATTCTCAGGTAGCTTAAAGCAAGACTGTATATCATCACAGTTAATACAGTAATTCTTACCTTTGAGAGAGAAAGCAATGGTCATATCTGTGGAGTTGAACTCTGCAGTTGTCCAAATCTCCTCAATTACCTTACAATAGATAGTTGGGGCTTCCAGCATTGCATAGCTTAGTTTGCAGTTCTTGATGAAGTCCATCATTTTGTTATAATCTGAGTGGGCTTCATTCTTTTGCACCAAAGCTACGAAATTGTTCTTTTCATAAACAAAGCCAGACTGTGACATAATCTTGACTACTGGTGCCATTGTTGTGAGTAGAAATTGCAAAGAAAAGATTGAGAGTTTTGGGAGAGAAAGAGAGTAAAAATTGCAAGAAAGCGTAAAGTGAAAATAAGAATTCAATGGGCTTTTATACTTTCTCGAATTAAAATGTAAATAAAATGATTAAATGATACTTTTAAACAAATTACAACCGTTTGAAAATAAAGAAAACTGTAGAAATTCTGAAAACTGCCTTTAATACAAATACATACAACAGTGTATATATGTATCAACGGTTAAGTAAACAAATCAACGGCTGTGACTCACTTAAAGTAACTGATGTGACACTTCAACGGATGAGGTAAATAGTTATCTGTTGAAGGTTAACACTGTTTTATCCGTTGAAGGATAAAATTACCAGAAATGTATTTGTCTTTCAACGGATAATGAACATCCGTTGATAGAACAATTTTGGCTTTCAACGAATAGGGAATATCCATTGATAGAATAATATTTACTTAAAGCCAATTTTGTTCTTGTCACAAATTCATTTCAGGCTTCAAAGCAGATTTTAATGAGGACATGAATTTAAGAATAATTAAGCATACCTAGCTCACTTACTAATCTTGTGAATGTTGATTCATCAAGTGGCTTGGTAAATATGTCTGCAATCTGCTTTTCACTTGGAACAAAATGAAGTTCCACTGTACCTTTCATCACATGTTCCCTTATGAAGTGGTACTTGATGTCAATGTGCTTGGTTCTTGAGTGTTGCACTGGATTTTTAGTAATGGTAGTGGCACTTGTGTTGTCACAGAATATAGGAATTTTGTCAATAGTTAGTCCATAGTCAAATAGTTGATTTCTCAGCCACAGTATCTGTACACAGCAACTACCAGCAACAATGTACTCAGCTTCAGCTGTTGATGTTGAAACAGAATTTTGCTTCTTGCTGAACCATGACACAAGCTTATTCCCTAGAAATTGACAGGTACCAGTTGTGCTTTTCCTGTCTATTTTACAACCTGCATAATCTGCATCTGAGTAGCCAATTAGATCATAACCAGACTCTCTTAGGGTACCAAATTCCTAGATTTGGAGTCCCTTTGAGATATCTGAAAATCCTTTTAATAGCCACTAAGTGAGACTCTTTAGGGTCAGCTTGAAATCTAGCACAGAGACATGTAGAAAACATTATATCAGGTCTACTAGCAGTTAAATATAAAAGTGAACCAACCATGCCTCTATAACTTGAAATATCTACAGACTTTTCAGCCTTGTTTAATTCAAGCTTGGTGGCAGTGGCCATGGGAGTTTTTGCAGATGAACAATCCATTAAGTCAAACTTCTTTTAAAAGATCATAAATATATTTAGTTTGACTAATGAAAATTCCACCACTAACTTGTTTAACTTGTAAACCAAGAAAATAAATTAGCTCTCCCGTCATGCTCATTTCATATTTACTTTTCATTAACTTAGCAAACTTTTTACAAAGCTTATCATCTGTAGAACCAAATATAATATCATCTACATAAATTTGAACAAGTATTGTAGAGCCATTAACATTTCTAAAGAAAAGAGTTTTGTCAACAATACCTCTTGTGAAGTGATTATCTAGAAGAAATTTTGACAAAGTCTCATACCTAGGCTCTAGGTGCTTGCTTTAGAGTGCTTTCAACAGATAATACACATAGTCTGGAAAATTTGGATCTTCAAATCCTGGAGGTTGGCTTACATAAACTTCTTCCTCCAATTCCCCATTCATAAATGCACTCTTGACATCCATTTGATAGACCTTGAAATTGGCATGGGCTGCATAGGCTAGAAAGATTTTGATGGCTTCAAGTCTGGCAACTGGAGCAAATGTCTCATCAAAATCTATTCCCTCTTGTTGAGAATAGCCTTTAGCAACCAATCTGGCTTTATTCCTTATGACAATGCCATTTTCATCCACCTTGTTTCTGAATACCCATTTTGTGTCAATAGAACTCTTGTTCTTTGGCTTGGGTACCAGCTTCCATAATTTGTTCCTTTCAAATTGGTTTAGCTCCTCTTGCATTGCTAAAATCCAATCTGGATCCAATAGAGCTTCTTCCACTCTCTTAGGCTCCTCCTGTGATAGAAAGCTACTATACAGACATTCATCTTGAGTAGCCCTTCTAGTTTGCACTTTAGATGTAGCATCACCAATGATTAGTTCAAAAGGGTGATTCTTGGTCCATTTCCTTTGAGGTGGTAGATTAGCTCTAGATGAGGTTGCCTCAGTATTGTCATGATGTGAGATAGAATGTTGATTGGTTGAAACTCCCCTTGAGTTGCTGATCCTTTGAAATGAATTGGGAGTTCTATCAACTGATGAAGTGAAATGATTATCAGTTGACAGACTGTGATCAACAGATGCTTCATTATGAACTTCAACGGATGATGCACTTTGTCTTTCAATGGATGCTGCATTGCTTCTATCAACGGAAGCTGAATTATGACTTTCAACGGATGTAGCATTCTGTGCATTATCCAAAGGCAGATTTTGAATTCTTTTCGAGGTGCATTCTCCATCATTCTCATCTTCACTATCATCACAATATATCTCAATGTTGTCAAATTTGAGTCCTACATGGTGTCCCTCATCTGTTAGTCCATCAATCTTTTTATCATCAAACACAACATGCACAGATTCCATGACAATGTTGTTTCTTAGATTGTAGACTCTATATGATTTTCCAGCAGAGTAACCAACAACTTCATCAGCCTTTGCATCAAACTTCCTTTGTGATTAGGTTGATTCCTTGGAACGTAACATTTACAACCAAAGACATGCAGAAAGTTTAAAGTTGGTTTTCTTCTCTTGAGCAATTGATAGGGAGTCATACATTTTGCCTAATTAATTAGAGAAATATTTTGAGTGTAACATGCACAGTTAACAGCCTCAGCCCAAAAGTATGTTGGGAGTTTTGACTCTTCAAGCATTTTTATTGCAGCTTCAATTAGTGATATGTTCTTCCTTTCCACCACACCATTTTTTTGTGAAGTCCTTGGAGCTGAGAACTCATGCATGATCCCATTTTCTTCACAGAACAACTTCATGGTTGTATTCTTGAACTCAGTTCCATTGTCACTCCTGATATTCCTTACTTTGAAATCTGGATGATTATTGATTTGCTTGATATGATTGATAATGATTTCACTAGCTTCATACTTTGATCCAAGGAAATAAACCCATGAAAAATTTGAGAAATCATCTACAATCACTAGGCAATATCTTTTCCTTGAAATTGACAATACATTGACTGGTCCAAAAAGATCCATGTGTAGCAGTTGCAATGGTTCATCAATTGCAGATTCAAGCTTCTTACTGAATGATGCTTTCTTCTGCTTTCCTTTCTGACAAGCATCACACAGTCCATCCCTTGTGAATTCCACTAGAGGAATTCCTCTAACTAAGTCCTTTTTGACTAGATCATTCATTGTCTTGAAATTCAAATGGGATAGCTTCTTGTGCCATAGCCAACTTTCATCTGAACTTGCTTTGCTGAGAAGACAAGTGATTGATTCTGAATCTGTAGAGTTGAAGTCAGCTAAGTACACATTCCCTTTTCTAACTCCAGTTAGAACCACTTTGTTGTCCTTCTTACTTGTGACAACACAGGCTTCAGAATTGAAGGAAACAGTATTCCCTCTGTCACATAGTTGACTGATGCTCAATAGATTGTGTTTGAGACCATCAACTAATGCAACTTCATCAATGATGACATTTTCTTTTGAAATTAAGCCATATCCCATAGTGAACCCTTTGCTGTCATCTCCAAAGGTTATGCTAGGGCCATCTCTCTCCTTGAACTCTGTGAGCAGGGTGAAATCTCCTGTCATGTGTCTTGAACAGCCACTGTCCAAGTACCATAGATTCTTTCTTTTTCCCTGCACACAACAAAATCAATCAAGTTGATTTTGGTACCCAAGTTTCCTTGGGTCCAGCCTTGTTAGTCTTTTTCCTAGACTTCATTCCTCCTGCATCTTTTGACTTAGGTAACTTTGGGTCAACCTTGATCTCAGATGTAGTTGGTTGAAGTGTAGGGTTAGGCACAAAATCATTTAGCACATTTGATTGAATTTGATAAGGCATGGATTGTGCAAACATATTATTCCACATAGGCATGTTGTATGGCATCTGAGGCATACTGAATGCAGTAAAATAAGGATTATTAACATATGGCATGTTTGCAAAATGTGCATGAGGATTCTGATGAGACATAACAGGCATAGCATGCAGAGGTGACATAGACATGTTAGGCATGGAGGGAGTTAAAGGCATGGGAGCATTCTTGACAGATTTGTAGTTATCAGATAGATGATTAACACATTTGCAATGCACACAGCTTTTTCTAGGAGCATACTTATCAGGTGTGTAATTGTTGTGTTTATTAATCCCTACCTTCCCATTTCTATTAGATTTTCTTTTAGTTTCCTTTTTATCCTCAACCAATTTAAGCCTATTTTTCTGCTGATCTAAAGTCATGTGTCCTATATTCACCTTACTGGCATCTTTGGATGTGCTAGCTCCTTCTTTGATAAAGTTCTTGAAAGTTGAACCATCCTTCTTATTGAGATTTTTCTTTTTAGAATCACTTGCCTGTTTTAATTGATGAGCCTTCAACGGATGCATTTTTTCTTCTTTCAACGAATAACTTTCATCATCCGTTGATTCCACATCCGTTGACAATCCATCAATTAATTCTAACTCCTTTTTGTTTTTCTTCCAGGCATTCTCACAGAATGATTCAATTCCCTGAACCTTGACAATCTGAGCACTAACACCCCTAGATGTTTTCCAGGCCTTGATTACCTCTTGCTCACTTTCTAACTGTTTAGAAAGAATTTCTACTTTCTTAACAGCTTCTTCTAGTTCACTCTCAACAGTCAAGCATTTAATTTTAATCTTTTCAAGCTCAATTACCTGATTCTCTAACACAACATTCCTATCACTTAAAAACAAATTATTCTCTTTGATTCTTGTATTTTCTTTAGCTAGTGATTTAAGGGAAACACGCAAATGATATAATTCATTGGACATATAATTTATGGCTTCATTACATTCAATCTTAGAAAGCTGAGAGAGATCAGTAGTAATTACCTGGTTGCTTGATGAACTAGTTTCATTTTCATCAGAATTAGCCATCAGGGCTAGGTTGACATATTCCATATCATCATCTTCATTGGCTCCATCTGTTGCCCAATCATCTTGAGTGAGAAAAGCTCTTTCCTTTTGTTTGAGCAAATCAAAATACTTCTTTTTGTAATCAACTTGCTCAAATTTCTTCTTATCAGAGGTTGGCTTCCTACACTCATTTGCAAAGTGTCCACTAATGCCACAGTTATAACATTTGAACTTGGATTTGTCCACCATGTTTTTGTTTGACTTAGTGAATTTTGTATTTTTCCTGAATTTCATCTTTGCAAACTTCCTGGACAGAAAAGCCAGATGTTCATCAACATCATCAGAGTTATCTTGACTGGAATTGTCTTCATCCTCAGCTACTTGCTCCTTTCCCGTGCTTGATTCTGATTTGCTTATGCCAATTTTGAGACTTGGCATTGTCTTCTCCTCATTCCTGGCTTCAATCTTCTCATTGTTAGCTACAAGTGCAACTGATCCTCCTTTTCTCTTTCCCTTTTCCAACAACTCATCTTGCTCCATCTCAAGTTCATATGTCTTCAAAATTCCATATAATCTTTCAAGTGTGAAGTCCTTATAATCTTGAGAATTTCTTAGAGAAATAGTCATAGGCTTCCATTCCTTTGGTAGAGACCTCAGAAATTTTAAATTGGAGTCCTTGACTTGGTACACTCTGCCATACAGCTTCAATCCATTCAACAGTTTCTGAAATCTGTTGAAGGTATCATTCAATGATTCTCCTTCTTCAAAATGAAAATATTCATACTGTTGAATGAGAAGCTGTATTTTGTTTTCTCTAACTTGCTCAATACCTTCACTGATAAGTTGCACAATATCCCAAATTTCCTTAGCAGTTTGGCTGTTAATGACATTGTCAAATATATCTTGATCTAGGCCATTAAACAAAATGTTCATGGCTTTCTTGTCCTTGTGAACCTCTTCAATATCTTCAACAGTCCATTCTGCTTTTGGCTTGGGAATAGACTGTCCAACAGCAACTGTTGTAGTAGCAGCTGTGGCCACCTTGTGAGGGATGTGAGGACCATTTTCAATGCAGTTGATGTAGCTTTCATCTTGAGAGAGAAGATGTAAATGCATCTTCACTTTCCAGTGATGATAGTTATCTCTTTCCAGGATTGGAATCTTTACACCAATATCCTTCTTACTCATGATGTTAGCAGAATAGATCTTTAAACTCTTTGTGTGTTAAGAGCTTGCTCTGATACCAATTGTTATTCCCAGTGAACTAACAATGAGATTTACAGAAGGGGGGTTGAATGTAAATCTCAAAACTTTTTCAAGTTTTGAGCAATTTCTAGGCTATGTGTTTTGATGAGCAAGTGTGTGTGAATTACTTTAAGCTAATGCAGACAGATATATATTCAAACACAAATGTAAAGAACACAACAGACTTAAAAACTTTTCTGGTGGATTTGTTGTTCCACCAGAGATGTGTTATTTCATAAAATCTGTGATTCAAAGAATTAAATCACAGCTGCGTCCTAGTACAAACTAGATGATTTTCTCTCTGGATTTTTCTAAACAGCTCTGGAAAATTCACACATCTAATTACTAGCTGCTACTTGGTTTATATACCACCAAGCTTACAAGTGAAGACAAAACTGTAAAATACAATTAAAAGATTCTTCACATATTTCTTCTTCATTTCTCTATCCAATGCAATTTAGGTTTAGCTATGAATCTTTGAATACTTCCTTGTTTGCACCAGAATGGAAATACTGCATTTTCTTGATTCCTCCTAGAGGCTGCCACATTCCAGTTTGTCTCTGCCAACCCATGTGCCTCTTTCAGCTTATGAATTGTCACTATCAACTGCTATTGAACTAAGCATCCGTTGAAGCTTTCATCCGTTGAAGCTTTATCCGTTGAAGCTTTATCCGTTGAAACTTTATCCGTTGATGCATTAGCAGTTGAAGCTTTATCCGTTGAAGCACTCATCCGTTGATGGATGTTATCCGTTGAAGCTTTAGAGACATCCGTTGAAGCTTTGTTTCTCATCCGTTGAAGGCCTTTAATATCAGTTGATACTACTTCACTTATACAAAATTACAAGGCATGGAATATTTACAAATAGCCCTCCTATTTGCATATCCACTAGTAGTCAACATGACCGATAATTTCCCACAACATCTAAGAATTATAACTTAAATACAGAGAATGAAATGTGCTATAATACTAAACTTATTTCTAAGTAAAGCTACTCCTTCAACGGATAGCCAAAATGGTCTTATCCGTTGAGGCTACAAACACTAGATTTCTACTTAGGTGTTTTGTTTAACTTATCATCAAACTAATACAAATATTCCTAACAAATATACGAGGAGCTCTATTAACTAGAAGTCGATAATGAAAACGTAGAATATAATTATTTCAAAAAATAGAGAATATAAAATAATTTACAAATTGGGTTTAATTAATCATTAATTAAAAAACAAAAATAGTGGTAGAAGTTATATACTAGAAGTCTATTAATTAAAGTCGAGAATAAAATTAAAAGGAAATACCCTCTCTTAATGGTAATGTTATGATATGTCAAATATGTCACGATATGCCACTTAAATATTAAATCAATGTATAATAATAATAATAATAATAATAATAATAATAATAATAATAATAATAATAATAATAATAATAATAATAATAATGTTGAGAATAAAATATGCTAAAAGTCTATTAACTAGAAGTCGATAATAAAAACTGATAATATAAAATAGTTTACAAATTCAGATTTCATTAATTAATAGTTAATAACAAAAATAGTGGTAGAAATTATATACCAGGTTCATGTTTAATTATGTGATATGTATGTAAAAATTTGTGATGAATTTTATTTATATTTGTAGATATTATAATTACTTTTTTGTTATCTTTGAAAAAGTTTGCAACATATACATATTTTTAAACAACAATTTTAAATTTTTATATTTTTTAAGGAGTCACATTTTTTAAATTTTTTGTACACCATTTCTAGTAGTTCTTATTTATATATTTAATACTTTTTATCAATATAATTTTTTTGTCTCTAATGTTTAGAATTTTTTTAAAATAATTTTTTCATTCGTATTATAGTAGTGATATAAAATTTTTAAGTAGAAATTTTATACATTTTGGTTTTCAACTTTTTGCTTAGCATGCTATATAGTTTAAAGAAAATAATCAAATAACTCTTTTGGAGGTCCACTAACCCAAAATACCTACATCACTCCAATGACACTAGAATATCAGACAATTAATACTCTTTTGCTAGTTGTGCATTATATGTACTAGGGATTTTTTCCCGCGCTACGCGTGCTAAATAAATTAATTATTTTTTTGAATTTATTAAATAATGTAAAAAGAAATGTTTACTAATTTTTCAGTTGAACACTAACAGAACATTACTCTTTTAACGAATTTTTTTTACGCGAATATCCTTTTCACCTATAATCGGAAAATATATTTAATAATTTTGAGCTAATAACACATTACGTAATTTTTCTATTGACAGTAAGACAACATTACGTGTTGAATATTACTCGGCGTCTCCTTGTACTTGATAACATGTTCACATAAATAGCATCAATAGCACATCAATAACATAACCAACCTGAAAAGGATTACATTTGAGCTAGATTACATTAGTAAATAATTACATTTGAGAAAGATTACATTTGAAATAGATTTAGAAAATTTAATTTACCACTATTAGCTTACAATTTTGCTGTATAACCAAAACATGTTATGCACAGTATACATGTCAACAATCTTCTTATAAGAAGTTTATAAAATATAGCATATAGATACATAGATACCTGAGATCATAAGTTATACCTAAGATAATAAAACTTCATTTTTCTGACATAAGAATTTATAGCATTGACGTTAAATCTTCAAGAGCATAAGTCAAACACTGCAATTGTGACAATCTGAGTTCCTGAGATGTACCATTATCCAAACATGTCATATTTCATGAGCTTCATGCTAATGTCCATGATCTGCTATAGTACAAAGGGAGTTTCAGATGGCTATATTAAACATTGGTCCATATAGCAGGTTCCTGTATTAGCAGATGATATCCACAAATGTTAGCATACATATCTGAAATCCGGGAAATCATCTCTTCCACTCTTCCTCTTATATCAGTATTGGTGACAGTACTATATATTTCATTAGAGGTGTTATTTATTTCAGCTGGTCAGTTTAAGCAAATGTTGATCAAAAATGAGAATGAAAAAACTAGTCTCTAAACAGCCTAAACATGCTCAGTATGGTGAAAATGAAGACCATTAATATCCTGTGATTTATAAGATCTTCTTATTAGATACATTTCAGAAAACATGAAGATGGACTTGCACATTATACTTGATAAATAGTCACATCTATTACTTATAAAAACTATCCTGATGAATATTATGACCAACACAGTATGACTCGAAATAATAGAACATGTGAATCACAACTTGCATTTGAGGCTGATGCAAGTGATAACATTTAAAAAATGCAGACATTAATTCCATTGTCAAACATTGACACATTTGTGAAAGATGTATTCACTTTAAACTTCCACTATAAGCTAGAAATGTGTCCATAAACCAAAAACATGGTATGCACAACATATACGTCAAAAATCTTGTAATCAAAATGTTAGGTCACACAACACAATAGAAGGGGGTTGAATATAGTGTTTATACAATCAAATCGATTTCAAAACAAGTATGTAACAAAGATTAAGTATATTCAAATAAAATCTGTTACAATAGAACTGCTGTTCTCTCTCAGTGATGAACAATATCACTAAGAGCTGCTAGGTTACAATGAATAATGTTTCTCGATAATGATAACACATATAGTGTAAACTCTAAACTGTTTTTATATAGTACACAGTTACAGTATATATTCTAATTGATATGGAATATAATTATGTCTCCTAAAATATATCAATCAGATATCTTCTACAAGTCTTCTAGTCTTCTAAATCTTTCTATGCATATCTTCTATTGTTTTAGCCCAGATCTTCTCCTGTAAATCAGCCGCATTCCTTATCTGAAAGTCTTCATGCACTTAAGTACTGATATGTATCTTCTGACGCCTTAAGTTCTGATATTAAGTTCTGACTTCAGTAATTTCTGATTTCAGTAAGTCCTGATATGTCCTGTTGTTAAGTTTTGAAAACTAAACACAAATCAGATTAGACATGACATCTCAAATATATCTAACAATCTCCCCCAACTTGTAAATTATGCAAAATATACAAGTTAATAGATTTGATGATGTCAAAAACATTTTAAGTACAAATGCAATGAGAGTTTAATAAGACAACTAACTACAACTTACAGTCCTTGTAGCTTTTACCAATATCACTGAGTCAATCTGAATCCAAAGTGATTCTTGACAAAGTTTGATATCAGCTTTTCTTCTTTATTCCTCAGGACTTGAGCTATTGTAGCTTTGACTTGCTTCAATTCTTCATCCTGACTTCCAATCTGGTAGATTGCAGTCCTTAGTGCTGAGATATGGTTTCTTTCTAAACCATCACCAAGTCTGATCACCCTTGGATGAGAAGAGTCTTCATTGTAGCACAGACATTTCTCTTTTAGAATGACTTCAAGTTTAGCAGAATCCTTCTTTATTGGAATTTTACTTCCATCATCTTCAACTATGTTAGGAATAACTTTTGTAACCCTTGAACCAGAAATTCTTGCTTTATCTCTTATGGTCTTCATAATGAAATTTGACCATCTCTTGGTAATCTCAGACCTTATCTCTAAAAGATAATGAAAAAATTGAAATTCTTTCAGGGATTTGTTCAGCACATCTGATTCTAACATTTGATATGTCCTTCCATCTTCAAGAAATAAAATCAAATTTTCTTTGACATTATGCTTGTCATGAGCATCCAGTACCACTTGAACATATATAACCTTATCAAGGTGTTTCTGTGTAACATCTTCAAGGGGTTTGTCAGTTAACAAAAATGGATCTCTTGTAGCAACTTTAACTCCTATTTTGATCTTAGCTTCATCAGAACCTAGCCCTGCTCTGTCTCTTGGTTCTCTAGCATTTAACCCAATAGTCATGATATCAGACAACACTTAGCTTTTCTTTGGATCTGATGGTTTGATATTTTTCCATAGAAGTTTCTTTTTATCAGCAACTTTTATTTTGTTTAAATCAACTTGAGCTATGTCAGAGGTTGATGTCTTGATGACTTTATTAGAACTTGCTGTTTATTCTGTAGCCTGCTGTTCTTCACTCTAAACAACTTGAGCTATGTCAGAGGTTGTCTTGGATTCTTCAGTAATCTTTCTTTTTTTCAGAGTTTGAACAGTTTCATCTTCAGCAAGAGTATCATCATGAACTTGAACCATTTTGCACACTGGTTTCATCAGGATTTGAGGAATTTTCATCTCCTGTGGCTTTATTAGTTCATCAATTTTTCCCTTTCCTTTACCTTTGGGATCAATCTCAGTTTGTGGTCTTGTTTTGGACTTAGATGCCTCAGAAATTGATTTTTCCTTGATCACAATGCCTTTTTCTTTAGGCCTTGGAGGTTTCTTTGCAACAGAAACTTTAGACTTTAGATTTGTCTCCTTAGCTTTAAATCTAGCTTCTTCCTCTTTGAGAGTTTCCAAATCCATTCCAAGATTATGTTTGAGAAACAATCTTTTAGCAATCTCTTCATCAAGTGTCTGGATTTTAGGATCCTTGTAGTAGACAATAGTCTGCTTTCCCTTGAGCTTCAGAGTTTGTAGAAACTTCTGAGAGTCTTGACTTCCACCTTGAATCAGAACATCAGGCTTTGTCATCATACTTTGCTTATCAGAACTTGATATCAGACTTTTAGCATTTACAACATCAGAACTTGACTTGTTTTGTGTAGAAGATTTGCTAACATCAGAAATTACTTTATGTAAAGATTTTCCTTGAACTTTTCCTTGACCTCTACTCTTATCGGAGTTTCCTTGGTCATCACCTTTGTCATCCTTCTTCTTCAGTATTTGAGTAGATGAGCATTGGACTTAACCACCTTCTCCTCCTTTTTGGCATCATCTGGTAGTAGGAGAGAGAGAAGAAGTTCTACTGAAGATTGAATCTTATCCAATTGAGCTTTTTGAGAAGCTTGATTCTGCAGGACCTCATTAATTTGGGCATGTTGTTGTTCTTGAACTTTCTCAATAGCTTCGACTTTCTCAGAAATAGATCTGATAAACCTATTTTTATCAAGCTTGGTCTCCATATCCATCTTTTCAGCTTTTTCCAGAAGTTTGTCAACCTTTTCATGAGTTGTAGAGTGTTGACCTTGAAGAGACTTGATACTTAGAGTTGTGACTTTGTTATGGATCAAAAACTAGGGTATATGATTGTTGTATTTATTACCAAGGAACGTGAGCTTCGAGGCTCGATTTGACTGCTCTTGTGTTTCGTGACTCAATCTGCCTTAACAAGATACTTAGGTACATTGCTGATTGCCAATGATCAAGTCAAAAAACGTAGTTCTTGATGATGCCCTCGGGGCTATGGAGGCGAGGGCACACCAAGAACGTAGTGGCCTGTATGTCCTTAATCGAGGATTAAGCCAAAACATCCTTCTTATTGGTGGGGTGAGGCCCCTTATATAGATGTTGGGAGTCCTTGAATTGGACTTGGGTTAGGAGACTTGGTGGGCAAGTCTCAGAATTAGAATGGACTTTGGAGTCCTAAGTGGTAGGAAACTGATTCCTTATCCTTTTAGGTCCCTTGGAGGCTAATCTACTAGGATTTATGTCCTTATTGGGACTCTTCTTAATAGCTGATTTTTCCCTTATTAATTAATTATGAAATTAATTAATAATCAGGGTTTTGGGCCCTTTCTAACTGGGCTTCATTGTTGGACCTTATCTGGTTTAGTTAACTTTAATACCAATTATATTCCTGGGCTATTTTTGGGCCCTTATTCAAAGGTCTTGGGCCTCTTCTAATGGGCTTAACTGTCAGCCCAATGTCAATACAATTAATGCGATATTAATTACGCAATCGGGGTTTATTTTATTTCTTATCATTTGCCCCCCAACTCCTGGGAAATCGTAAAAGATTTCGCAGAAGTTAAGTTCATTCGTTCCCTTACAGGGTATCGTTTTGGCGTAAAGTGTGGAGTGACCTACACATTTACAACGATTTGCCTTGTACACGACTTCAGGGTTGTTTTTTAGAACTTCCCTATCATTTTCTTACCTTTTCCCCTTTCTTTAGGAATTTTCTAGGTATTTTTCAGGAATTTTCCCTTAATTTCTGGAATTTCCCTTAAATTCAGAGATTTTTCCTTAATTTTCGGGAATTTTCCCTTAATTCTGGGATTTTTCCTTAATTTCCAGAAATTTTCCCTTAATTTTCTGGAATTTTCCCTTAATTCTGGGATTTTTCCTTAATTTTCTGCAATTTTTCATAAACTTTTTTTTTAATTTTCAGCCCTTTTTTCGACCAGGATCCTAGTCGAAAATTCGACCTGGATCCTAGTCGAATTTTGGGCCAGCCACTCAATCCTGGTTGAAGGATTTCGACTAGGATCCAGGACTTGGATTTCGACCAGGATCCTAGTCGAACCTTCGACCTGGATCATGGTCGAAAATTTGTCCTTGTTTTGATTCCTGGTCGTAAGGTTTCGACTAGGATTCACGACCTGGATTTCGACCAGGATCCTGGTCGAACCTTCGACCTGGATCTAGGTCAAAAATTCTGTCCTTTTCCTCGAAAAATATCGTGCTTGATTTGGGAATTTCGACCTCAATCCTGGTCTTATTTGCCTGGATTTCGACCTCAATCCTGGTCTTTTTTACCCGTAATTTTCGGGTGTGTTCGAAAGAATTCGAATAGAATTCACGACCTCAAATTCGACCTCAATCTTGGTCTTTATTGGGCTTCTTCTTTATTCAACTTGGAATGGGCCTTGTTTGGGCCTTCTCTTTTTCCAAATCCTAATTGGATTTGGGCTTTGATTTGGGCTTGTATCCTTCCAAATCTTAATTGGACTGAGGCCTCTATTTTTCCAAATCCTAATTGGATTTGGACCTTTTAATGGGCCTCTTCCTAATTATAATTGGACTTTAATATATTTAAATATCTCCTTTAGAATTCTCTAGAACTCTTGGGAATATTCTTGAATTTTCTTCCCTATTCATTTATTTCCTTTAAAATTTCTTGGAGTATTCTGGAACGTTCCACTTCGGGGCTTTCTTCTTTGGGCTTTTAAACTTACTGGGCTTTTTGTCCCTTAAGACTATCGATTTGTGTTTAGCCTCAGCCAGGCTTTTCTGATCGTTTTCTAGTAAACGTTCTATTCTCCATGAAACTTGTTTTCGTGGATGTCCTACTCTTCACGAAATTTGTTCTCATGGACTCTTTAGCCTTCGCGGAACTTATTCTCATGGACTCTTTAGTCTTCGCGGAACTTGTTCTCATGGACATTCTAGTCTTCATGAAACTTGTTCTCGTCGGGCGCCTAATTTTTCAAGAATTCTCAAGGAATTTCATAGGAGTTCCACCAGAAAATCTTTAGGAGGGTCTGGATCAACCCTACATGGGTTCCCGTCGGCTATAAGGCCTTCATGTGGCCTGGTCGGCCAATTCTGCTCTTTTTGGACGTTTGGCCCTTTTTCTAGTGAACGTTATGTACTTGTTCTCATGAACGTTCTACTCTTCATAAAACTTATTTTCCTCTGTGAAGGTTCTAGTCGGCCTAATCCTTCCTTGTGGAGGACTAGGCGTCACTGACTCTTGGTAGCCATGAGCGTCTTACTCTTCGTGAAACTTATTTCCCTTCGTAGGGGTTCTATTCTTTACGAAACTTGTTTCCGTGGAAGTTCTTGTCTTCATTAGGAGCATCCCTTGGCTCTAGTTCATGGTTTTCTTGGAACCTTCTCTTAGGGGCCATCCCTATTAGTTCCAGACGTCTGTAGATGTTCCTTTGAGGACATCCTAGTCGGCCTAACCCTCCATGTGGATGAGTCAGCTTTAAGGACTCTTGGTCGGCCATAGAGACCAAGCCCTTGAGGCCCTGGTCGGCCGTAACCTTAATATCTAGAGCTTCTTGGCCCTACGGGATCCTATTTCATGGAAGTTCTTGAACTTCAATATTATCAATATCAATTCGTGGATTTGACTTCTCTCTTTTTTATTCGAGGGAGTGCCTTGCCGGGTGGGGACCTCTTCCAAGGACCCTTTAGACGGTCAAAGATCTTCGTGGATGGCTACTCGGCCTCCTCTGGTTGGTCAAAGGGAAACATTTTTGCTTTCTTGGACAACATGTCTTGATGGACCTCGAACATAAACTATCACGTTCATGTTCTTGATGGGTCCTCATAATTCAAAGGAACCTTGTTAAAGTTGGCCTAACCCCTCTTATCTTTCTATTGATTAAGTTTGTTCCAATTAGGCGAACAGCTTCCTGAGGCGGGGATGTGCGGGGCTCATGCCTTGTATTTGGTACATCTATTCTTTTAAGAACTTTCAATACTTCACAAATTAAAGGAGGAGCCTGGCTAGCTTAGGGCATCCCTTGGAGGCCGGTCTGCCGGAGCCCTTTCTAAGGGATCGCCAGTTGGTCAAAGGCTTTGTCTTGAGGCTGATCAGCCTTCTTTGGTAGGCTGGAGTTTGTAATGTGGACTCCAATTGACCATATACATTTCATGAAGTTAGATTTCTAATATCTTTTTCTTATTAGGCCAACGCCTACTTCGCAGCTTCTTTCACTATGAGTGCAAAATGAAGGAGTGAGCACATGGCCTTGGAGGCATTGATGAAGAAACTTGAGAGAAAGTTTCAGGACTGGGATTCTAGAGCTCTCTTAGTATTTATCGACGGTCGGAAGACTTATTCAAGATGATGGACACCCATGATGATGCGTTAATATGTCCATTGGCTCTGTTCATAGCTCTTACCCGGATATGGTAAATTTGCGCGGCTTTTCTAGCCTTTGGATTGTTTCTGAGGTTGTCATTATTGGCCAATCATCTGATTTTGGACTATAGATTGTCCTTCAGTGTTTAGGCCTGGCATGGCTTTGTTTGCCGTGTATGGCTTTTATCTATTTGCGGTCCTTCATGGACTTGAACATCTTCAGTATGTAACCTAATTGTTCATCATGACTTGATTTCTGATCCTTCAGGATCTCCTGCATTTGTAGTTTGATTTCATATTCGTCTTTTATTTTCGGTACTTTGGTCCTTCAGGAATTTTATTCATTGGATGCTCGTACACTGGTCGACCTTATTCCTCCATTTACTACTAAGTACCAGGAACATGTCTTTCATGTCCTGAACATATTAAACCTTCAGCTTCGAAACGCGCCAGGTATGAGGCACTTTGTCACTGCTCAGGGTTTCCGACTTGTAGGATCCTCGTCCTCATGTTTTCTTGACCTTATACGGTCTTTCCCAGTTAGGGATTAATATTTCTTTCTCTTCAACTCCTGAAGCCTCAATCTTTCTTAAGATCAAGCCTCTTTGGTAAAAGAACCTTTCTTTAACCCTTTTATTAAAATAGAGGGAGGCACTTCGTTGATGCTCTGTATTATCAAATTGTTTCCTATTATCCGTGATAAGGATGCGTGGGATTCCATATCGGCACATCATATTTTTCCACAAGAATTGCGCAACCTGTTCGGTTGTGATTTTGGCCAAAGGCTTGGCTTCAATCCACTTAGTAAAATGATCAATGGCTACAATCAGGAACTTCCTTTGTGCCATGGTCATGGGGAAAGGCCCAAGTATATCCATTCCCCACATAGCAAAGGGGATGGGTAAGTTGATGGAGGTCAGCATCTCGGGGGGTTGTCTAACGACAGGTGCATGCTTCTGGCAGCGGTCACACTTCTTCACATACTCTTTGGCATCAACCATTATTTCTGGCCAATAGAAGCCTAAACGGGTTATCTTGTGAGCTAGTGCTCTGCCCCCCCAAGTGTTGCCCGCATATACCTTCATGCACTTCTTCAAGAGCCAAGCGTGCCTCATCGGGCCTGAGACATCTTAAGTAAGGAACTACATAAGATCTTTTATACAAAATCCCATCTATCAAGGAGTATCTTAGTGCTCGAACAGCCAACTTTCGTGCTTTAGTAGCATTATTTGGCAACCAATCGGTTTGAATATGGGTCTTAATGGGATCTATCCATGACGTCCCCGGACCTATAGGAGCTACAAGCTTAACATCAATGCTCCGTGTCTTCAGAACGCGGAAAGTATACACTTCCTGAACTTTCCTCTATCTCAGATGAAGCAAACTTTGATAATGCATCTGCCTTATCATTTTCCTCCCTTGGAATGTGCTCAACATGGCATTCATCGAATTGAGTCATCATAGCTCTTACTAGGCGGACATACTTAGCCATCGTATCATCCCTTGCCTTAAACTCTCCCTTCACTTGGGATATGAACAACTTCGAGTCTCCACAGACCTTTAAGTTCTTGACTCTCATTGTCCCTGCTAGGTCGAGGCCAGCTATCAGAGCTTCATATTCTGCCTCGTTGTTTGTGGCCAGGAAATCTCACTTCATTGCATACTCAATTAAGAACCCATCAGGGCTTTGTAAAACCAAACCTGCTCCACTTGAATTTGTTTTTGATGCTCCATCAAAATAGAGGACCCAATATTCCTTCTCCTTATCATCCTTTTCTTTGTCCCCCTTATCAACCTCCTTGTCTTGAGGTATATTATCTTCCTGCCCCCCGACTTCTTGGTTGGGTATGGTACATTCCACCACGAAGTCAGCCAATGCCTGGGCTTTTATTGCCGTTCGTGGCTTATACTTGATGTCGAATTCTCCCAGCTTCATTGCCCACTTGATCAACCTCCCACTAGCCTTGGGACTGTGAATGATATTTCTCAGGGGTTGGTTTGTTAGCACCTCAATCTTATGAACCTGGAAGTAAGGACACAACTTTCTTGAATCCATTACCAAGGCTAAAGCAAACTTCTCAATAGTTGAATAATTCAACTCTGCTCCATGCAGAATTTTGCTGACATAGTATACGGGTTTCTGGATTTTCAGTTCCTCCTTAACCAATACAGCGCTCAAGGCACTCTCTGAAATGGCCAAGTACAAGTAAAAGACTTCATTCAAAGCTGGCTTGGCCAACAACGGGGCCTGGGCCATATATTTCTTTAATTCCTCGAATGCCTTCTGGCTTTCCTCACTCCATACAAAATCCTTAACCTTCTTTAAGGACTTGAAGAACGACAAACACTTGTCTCCAGACTTGGAGATGAATCGTCCCAACGCAGCAACCCTTCCAATGAGCTTTTGAATATCTTTGATAGTTTTTGGTGGCTCCATGTCCAGGATTGCCTTTATTTTAGCGGGATTGGCCTCGATTCCTCTCTTGGAGACCATCAATCCCTAAAAACTTTCCAGACCCTACTCCGAAAGCACACTTCGTAGGATTTAACATCATCTTATGATATCTCAGGACCTCAAAAGCTTCCCTCAAATGGGTTATATAGCCAGTCTTCACTAGACTCTTGACTAACATGTCATCAACATAAACTTCCATGGTCTTGCCAATAAGATCCTTAAAAATTTTATTTACCAACCTTTGATAGGTGGCTCCTGCATTCTTGAGACCAAATGTCCTAACAAGATAACAATAAACACCAAAATCAGTGATGAATGATACCTTTGGGATGTCATCCTTAGTGCATCTTGATCTGATTGTATCCACTAAATCCATCCATGAAGCTCAGAATCTCATGCCCAGCAGTGGCATCTATCAAAGTATCTATCCTCGGTAATGGGAAACAGTCCTTAGGGCATGCGTCGTTCTGATCAGTGAAGTCCACACATATTCTCCATTTTCCATTGGCCTTCTTCACCATTACAGGGTTTGCTAACCATTCAGGAAATTGTATCTCCTCGATGAAACCAGCCTCTAAGAGCTTCTCTACTTCCTGTTTTATAGCTTCTTGCCTCTCTGGAGCAAAACTTTTTTTCTTTTGCTTCACTGTCTTCCGATTTGGATCCACATTCAACTTATGAGTAATCAGTTCCGGGTCTATGCCTGGCATATCAGATGTTGTCCAAACAAACACATCACTATTTTCTTGTAAAAATTTCATCAACTTCCCTCTAAGGGGCTCCTCTAGTGTGGCTCCAACGAAAGTCACCTTCTCAGGATCCTCGGGAGCTAAAGGAATCGAAACTAAGTCTTCTGCTGGCTTCTCTCTTTTCTCATCATTCTCTCGAATATCCAGATCTTCAATAGGCAGAACCTGCCCCCTAACTTCATCTGCCCTCAATGAGGCAACATAGTAACTTCTAGCCATTTTTTGATCACTTCTAGCCATTTTTTGATCTCCTCTCTCTTCTCCAATCCCATCCCGGGTGGGAAACTTCATAACTGAATGGTAGGAAGAAGGGACTGCCTTGAAGGCATGTATCCCTGTTCTTCCCATGATAGCGTTGTAAGTCGAACTAGCCTTCACTACCACAAAGTCCAACATTTGTGTTGCTTTCCTTGGTTCCTGACCTATGGTTGTTGGCAACTTAATTCTCCCTTCCATGGGGCACTCTACTCCAGCAAATCCATATATCGGCATATCGGTCGGGGTTAATTGTGAATCATTATAACCCATCCTTAAAAAGGGGTCATGGAGCAAGATATCCACTGAAGCACCATTATCTACGGGGATCCTCTTCACCGGGCTGTTTTCTATTATTGGTGTTATGACCAGCGGGTCGTCTTGAGGAAATTTCACACCCTCTAGATCAGAATCATCAAAAGTCATTGTTACTCCTGTCCTGGCCTTCTTCGGGGCTTCTCCAACAATATGCATAACCTCTCTAGTATATGCTTTCCTGGAGTTCTTGGATAACCCAGCAGCAGTTGATCCACTAAAAATTGTGTTTATCATAGGCCCTCGGGATCATGGTCCTCCGAAGATTGTATTTATCACCGGTCCCCTAGACTGGGGATTCCGCCCCTGATCGTCTTGGTCCATCCTACGATCTTTAAAGTTTTTCTTCCATTGTTATTCCTATCCCCTCCATCTCCAGTGTACTTGTTCAACCTTTCTTTTCTAATAAGGAACTCAATTTCATCTTTCAGTTGCCTACACTCATCGGTGTCATGATCAACATCCTTGTGAAATCTACAATACTTGCTCTTATCTAACTTGGCAGGGTCGGCCTTCAAGGGCTTAGGCCAGCGAATATCTCGATCTATCTCGATTTCCATTAAAATTTGGCTCCTTGGAGCATTCAGCTTAGCATACTCAGTAAATTTTTGTCCAGGTCCTCCTCTCTTGGGAGTTGAGTCAGGATTTTCCTCAGTTCTAGGATACTTATCCTTAGCAATATATTCCAGATCAATTTTCCGCTTCTTGCCTCCTACGGGCTCATTGCTCACGACCGCTTCCTCATACTCTCTTCCACCTTAATATACTTCCCTGCCCTATCCTGGAGCTGCAACATGCTTTCAGGGGGGCGTTTGGCCAAGGACATCTTGAAAATCTCATCCCTAGTTCCCTGTTGCAGTGCTATCATGGCTACCTTGTCATCAAGGTCTGGGACTTTTAAAGCTTCCTTCATGAAATGATTCAGGTAGTCCGTTAAGGGTTCCTTCACCCCCTGCACAATGTTCATGAGGGATGCCGAACTTTTCTCATGCACTCTCCCACTGATGAATTACTTAATATAAGCCTGACTTAATTCTCTGAAGGACCCAATAGAGTTCGGGGGAAAACGACTATACCATCTTTGAGCCATACCCGACAGGGTTTCCGGAAAGGCCCGACACTTAATAGCGTCATTCACGGGCTGCATCGATAGTGCATTAGAGAATGTCCTGACATGATTAGCGGGATCTCCCGTGCCATCATAAGCTTTGATAGTGGGCATCTTGAACTTCCTTGAGATATGAGCATTCATTATCTCTTAAGTGAATGGCGGAGTAGGATCATCAGGATCTCCAAGGGGAAGAAGATTGCTTGGATCAGCCCTTGAGACAACAGCCCTTCTTTGTATTGGACCATCCAGTTCTATGATAGGAGGAGGATTCCTCCCCCTTGGGGGTAATTGGGGTCTGGTGTTCTGGTGTGACTCCAAGTCGCGCTTCAGCTTTTGAATCTCAGCCTCATGAGCCCTGATCCTTTCCTGCACTTCTTGGGAATTCATCCCTTGGGGCCACTCCATCATCTTGTATATAGGGAGGTGATCGCCCTCGTGCTTCACTCCGTCCAGCATGTCCGCTTCCTCCAACCTCGGGGTAAAGGGGCATCCCATATGGGGGGTTAGTAGTCACAATAGTTGAATACTCATACCCAATGGGTCGAGAATTCACAGGTGCATGTAGTTGTTGAACTTGCGGATTCGTACCTTGAAAAGCCGAGGGAATCGTCCCTTGTGGCTGAGGTTCAGTTGCCCCTATCTGGGCTTCTCCTTACGTGGTTGCATAAGTTGAATGAGGAGGTACCTCCACAGTTGAAGAAATCACTTGAGTTGTCCCCACTGGTGTTCCTCCTTCAAGGGCTCCAACTGTTCTCCGTGTTTTCGCCATGGTTGTTGTTGTGTTTTCCCACAGACGGCGCCAAATGTTATGGATCAAAAACTAGGGTATATGATTGTTGTATTAATTACCAAGGAACGTGAGCTTCGAGTCTCGATTTGACTGCTCTTGTGTTTCGTGACTCAATCTGCCTTAACAAGATGCCTACGTACCTTGCTGATTGCCAAGGATCAAGTCAAAAAACGTAGTTCTTGATGATGCCCTCGGGGCTATGGCGGCGAGGGCACACCAAGAACGTAGTGGCCTGTATGTCCTTAATCGAGGATTAAGCCAAAACATCCTTCTTATTGGTGGGGTGAGGCCCCTTATATAGATGTTGGGAGTTCTTGAATTGGACCTGGGTTAGGAGACTTGGTGGGCAAGTCTCAGAATTAGAATGGACTTTGGAGTCCTAAGTGGTAGGAAACTGATTCCTTATCCTTTTAGGTCCCTTGGAGGCTAATCTACTAGGATTTATGTCCTTATTGGGACTCTTCTTAATAGTTGATTTTCCCTTATTAATTAATTATGAAATTAATTAATAATCAGGGTTTTGGGCCCTTTCTAACTGGGCTTCATTGTTGGACCTTATCTGGTTTAGTTAACTTTAATACCAATTATATTCCTGGGCTATTTTTGGGCCCTTATTCAAAGGTCTTGGGCCTCTTCTAATGGGCTTAACTGTCAGCCCAATGTCAATACAATTAATGCGATATTAATTACGCAATCAGGGTTTATTTTATTCCCTATCAGAGTTGTGTCTTGTAATTAGATTTTGTCATCAGCTCATCAGCTTTGGCAATATGTTCTGACAGAACTTTAGTGTTTGGAATGAAATCAGATTCATTCCACTTCTTGGTCCACTCAACCCCTCTGTGAGTTTCTTCCCAAGGAACAGGAACAGCTTGTTCAACAAACTTTTCAATAAGTGCCTCCTTTCCAAGAGTAGGAGCTGGAGTATCTACTGAAATACTGTCTCCTGAACTTGAAGAAGACTCATTATCCTCTGATAACAAAAGAGTGTGTGAGGCTATAGGAGATTCTGGAACAACTTCATCTAAATTCTAATCTCCAGGTTCCTGATCCAGAATTGGTGTAGATGGTATCTCAGCCTGTAAGATTGGAGAATTAACTATAGATGGCTGAGTTGCTGATGGAGCTTCCAGATAAAGAACAGTTGGAATGTGCAGCCTATGGATGTTAATTTCAGGACTTAATCCTGAATCTTTAACTGTAACATTATCATGAAGAGGAGAGACAGGAGGTGTGATTACTATATCCTGCATAGTATCTTCAGCCTGAGTTGAGGGTGGCAAAGATTCAATTACTATTGGCTTGGAGATCAGAGATTCCTGATCCCCTTCCTCAGCTTCTATAGTATCCTCAGATGGAGGCTTAGCCATATGCCTTCCTGCCCTCAATTTCTTTAATCTCCTTGATAGTGAAGGAGTTGCTTGAGCAGCATTAGAACTTACAGTTCTTTATCTCTTCAAATTATCAGAAACCTCAGCTTCAGTATTTTTCTGATGGGTTGACCCTGCAGCTTCTACTGTCTTCTGAAAAATCACATTTTCAGCTTCAACTGTCACAGGTTCTGATGCATGAACCTGGACTTGCTCCTCTTCTTCATCAGATCCATCCCTAAGAATCATCCTTCTTCTCCTTGGTGGAGACTTAGGAACATACTTTGCTCTTTTAGGCCTAGAGGATGAAGTTCTGATGGTAGGTACTGATGGTTGTTGTGAGGATTGAGCTGGTTGGAAGTATGTTCTGATGGTTGGTTGTGTTGGTTAAGGTTGATAAGTGGTAGGTGGTTGATTTATTGTAGGAGCTGATGGAGGTTGGGATGGTTGTACATCAGGATATTTAGCAGCATAGGTGGCTGAATCAGAATTTACTAAGACTTGTTTGACTGACTGTGGAATTTGGAGGGGTCTTAGTGCAACCTTCTTATTATCAGTAGATAATAAGTCAATGAAGGCCCTTTTAGCAAGTTTAAAGGGTTCAATCAACTCAATTGCTAGTTGAGGTGCATCAGAGCAACATAAACTGTAAATAAGCTGACAAAATCTAGCAAAATAAACTTTGTTTCTATCTTCTGTCATCCTATCACCTATGAATCCTAAAACAACACTTGCATAATCAAAATGAGTTTGATGAATTAGAGCATACCCAATTTGTTGACTCATTATGGGTATAACATCAAAGTTGGAACACTTGTTGGTGAAAGCTTTTGTGATGCAGTCAAAGAAAAAACTCCACTCCCTCCTGATGTGGGGTCTCTTTAATTGGCCCAGCTTTACCAATGACTTTTCATAGCCCAGATTTGCCATCATTTGCTGAAGGGCTGGCTCCTCAACTGATGAACTGAAAGTGCAATCTTCCGGAAAATGTAGTGCTTGTCGAACAGTGGACAAGGTCACCATATGCTAATCCCCCCTGTTGTAAATATGATGCTTGGGGACCCATTTACACCACTATCATCATAAACACCACTTCTCCAAAACTCCAGCACTTGAGTTCCTGAGAGTGCTTCTAGTTGGGTCAAAGCATACCCAATCTCACTTTGAGATAAAAAATCTTGGATGAAGTGAAGTTCTGATGGAGCTTCATCCTTAGAAAGAATAGCCATGTAGTTGTTGGGAACAAACTTGGATCCATTGAAAATGATATCCTTTTGTGCCATTTCTATAAGAAATAAGTGAGAAATTGTGTGTTTGCAAAGTTTTTGATAAAATGCCTGTGAAAAATAGAGCTTCAGAGAATATTAGGAAAAGAGAGAGAATAGTAGAGATAAGAAAAGAATCAGAAAGTAGGTAAAAGATTGTAAAATCTTTTAACTCCCATATTTATACACTCTCCACTCAACAACTCTCTTTGGAAGTAAAACAGACACTTTACACCTGTCAGCCAGTAAATAGTTAAAGCAGTAGTTGGTGGGCACGAGAAATAAGCAGTAATAATTGTGCACATGCAGTTGTCAAGGCAAACACGTTTCCCACTAACCAAAAAATTATGACCATTTTTATCTCACTTAATTATTTACTGATAAAATATGACCGTTACAGTAAAACCACAAATAAGTCAAGTAAATAAATAATGCCTCGTAAGCATTAGAGTTTCCATCAGGATTTGTATCAGAACTTGACTATTATCAGAATTTAATGGTCATCAGAATATGGCTTCTGTACTCAGAAAGTGAATGTTTGTTTCTGTGATTCTTCATATAAATACTGACTTGTTTCTTCAGAGTTTAAGCATCAGAACTTCCATCAGAACTTGTCCTCAGAATTTATGCAAATGACACTTAACTGTTTGTCTGAAACAACTTAATCACCATAGTTATTTTCATCATTCATATGGAGTGAGAGTGTGTGCATTAGCAAAATATCAGATAAAGATTAAAGTCTGATAAACTTCAGTACATCTTAGAAATAAGGCATAACTAAGAAAAGTGCTTAAAATCTGTCATTAATAATGAAGTCTACTATAGAATAAATTTATGCAAGAATCCACCTCAACTGTTTGTGCTCATTTTATGCATCTTTTAACATTCTTTTTACAGTGGCTTCTTAGTGTAAGTGAGTCACAACTGCTATCAGAATTTATGCTATTATCAGAGTATTTCTCCAGTAATCAGAGAATGTGAAAAGTCACCAAGAAAAATTTATTTGCTTTTCTAATGCATATAACTTAATACCAGCAATGCACTTGGGTCTTTCCTTCCACATATTTACTCTAGATCTCAAAGGAGTACCTGACTTCAATTTTCTTTTTTTTTTTTTCAGATAAGTGAGGCTTATCAAGCATGTGGTTCATCCTTAAGATTTACTGACATCAGAATTTGACAGATAAGAAGCAAAAATCTAGTTTGTGACTTAGTAATAAGATACACAAAGTAAATTTGACTAAGCTCAACATCAGAATTTGCTTGTGTTAATGAATTTCCATATAAACAACTAATTCAAACATGGGATATCTAGTATGTTAAAGACTACTAGGTCAGCATCTAACACAGTAATCCTCATTGGATTGACTAGTCACAGATCATTCAAAACATTATCAGAGTATATAGAATCACATCAGATAATAATCAGTATTTAATATATAACAATTTAAGCACATATTACACAGAAATAAGACAATCTATAAACATTGATCATAAAGTCTAATGAATGAGAACAAAAACTAAGCAGATTTTGAGAAGGAACCTGAAACCATTCCAAGTTCATTTACCTGTCTTGTAAAAGTAGCTTCACATAATGGTTTGGTGAAGATATCTGCTAGTTGTTGATCTGTTGGAACAAAATGCAATTCCACTATACCTTCCATTACATGTTCCCTAATGAAATGGTACCTTATGCTGATGTGCTTTGTCATTGAGTGTTGAATTGGATTACCTGTCATAGCAATAGTACTTTGATTATCACAGTAAATAGGTATTTTAGAGAATTCTAACCCATAGTCCAGTAACTGATTCTTCATCCAAAGAATCTGTGCATAACAGCTTCCTACAGTAATATATTCTGCTTCTGCAGTTGATGTGGAAATTGATTTCTGTTTCTTATTAGCTTAAAATCTGATTCTCTAGGATACCACAATCCTAGATCAGCTGTACCCTTGAGGTACTTGAAAATTCTTTTCACAGCTATTAGATGAGGTTCTCTTGGATTAGCCTGAAATCTTGCACAAAGACAGGTAGCATACATGATATCAGGTCTACTTGCAGTTAAATAGAGTAAATAGCCAATCATACCTCTGTAGTTAGTAATATCTACTGATGCTCCAGTATCTTTATCTAACTTGGTTGCAGTGGCCATGAGAGTGGATGCAGTTGGACTATCTTACATTTCAAATTTCTTCAGTAAATTTCTGGTGTACTTGGATTGATTTATGAAAGTACCTTCTTCATTTTGCTTGACTTGAAGTCCCAGAAAATAGCTAAGTTCTCCCATCATACTCATTTGATATCTTGACTGCATTAGCTTTGTAAACCTTTCACAGAGTTTGGCATTTGTAGAACCAAAGATGATATCGTCAACATATATTTATACCAAAAGTAAGTCCTTTCCATGGTTGAGGTAGAATAATGTTTTATCAATCGTGCCTCTGTTAAATCCACTTTCCAGAAGGAATTGAGCTAAAGTCTCATACCATGCTCTTGGAGCTTGCTTAAGGCCATAAAGTGCTTTATCATGTTTGTAGACATAATTAGAAAATTTTGGATCTACAAATCCTGGAGGTTGTTCAACATATACCTCTTCTTTCAATTCTCCATTGAGAAAAGTACTTTTCATATCCATTTGAAAGACTTTGAACTTCTTGTGAGTAGCATAAGCCAAAAAGATTCTTGTGGCTTCCAATCTAGCAACTGGTGCAAATGTTTCATCATAATCAATACCCTCCTGTTGAGAGTAGCCTTTAGCAACCAGCCTTGCTTTATTTCTTGTAATTATGCCATCACTGTCAGTTTTGTTTCTGAACACCCATTTTGTGCCAACAATTGATCTGTTCTATGGTCTTGGCACTAGGGTCCAGACTTTATTTCTTTCAAATTCATTTAACTCTTCCTGCATTGTTTGCACCCATTCAGCATCTTGAAGAGTTTCTTCCACTTTCTTTGGTTCAGTCTGAGACAGAATGGAATGATAGAGACATTCAGTAACCAACATCTTGAACAGGTGCATTTTCCCTTGGAGTAGTTATCACAGTTTCAATGACATCAGAATTTAACCCGTTAGAACTTACAGGATCAGGATTTAAGCCATCAGAATTTACAGAATCAGAATTTAAATCTTCATTTTCAAATCTCAGTTGATCATGATCATTGAAATCTTCAAGTCTAGTAATCTTTCTATCATCAAAAGATACATTGATAGATTCCATGACAACCCTTGTTCTTAAATTATAGACTCTGAAGGCTTTTGTAGAAAGTGGATATCCAACAAAAATTCCTTCATCAGTTTTTAGATCAAATTTTGACAGCTGTTCAGGATGAGTCTTAAGAACAAAACACTTACATCCAAATACATGAAAGTATTTCAGATTTGGCTTCTTTTTCTTCACCATCTCATATGGTGTTTTTCCATGCTTGTTTATGAGTGTAGCATTTTGTGTGAAACAATCAGTCTGCACAGCTTCAGCCCAAAAGTAGGTTGGCAGCTTTGCTTCATCAAGCATAGTTCGTGCAGCTTCAATGAGAGTCCTATTCTTTCTTTCTACAACTCCATTTTGCTGTGGAGTTCCAGGTGCAGAAAATTCCTGCTAAATTCCATGCTCTTTGCAGAACTCTTCCATGATTGAATTCTTGAACTCAGTGCCATTATCACTTCTTATTATTTTAACAGAATCTTTGACCAACTTATCCAGCTGTCTGAAATGATTAGTTAGAGTAGATGCAATTTCATTCTTCTTGTGCAAGAAATACACCCAAGTGTATCTTGTGAACTCATCCACTATAACCATATCATATTTCTTCTTTGTAATTGATATGACATTTACTGGACCAAATAGATCAACATGCAGTAAGTGATAAGGCTCAAGAATTGAGGATTCAGTTTTGCTCTTGAATGAAGATTTTCTTTGCTTTGCCTTTTGACATGAATCACAAAGGCCATTATGAGCAAATACTGATTTTGGAAGTCCTCTCACACGATCTTTCTTTACTAGCTCATTTATGTTGTTGAAATTTAAATGAGAGAGTCTCTTATGCTAATTCCATACTTGCTTGGATCCTTTGGCCTTTTTAAGTTTGTTAGCATTTGCAGCGGATTTAATTTCAGAGTTTATGCTAACATGCTATTTATCAGACTTTACATCAAAATTTACACTAGAAGGATTTACACTAACTTTCTTTAAAGAAGGTTTTATTTGATAGTAATCATAGTACAAACTATGATTTTCCTTACAAGTATAAATGGAATGCCATAAACTACCACAATGAAAACATGGATTTTGTGGTTTAAACCTAACAGGTTGACTCTTAACTCCTGATCTAGAAGGTAAATAGTTTATATCTTTATTTTTCCTGCAAAAAAAGCATGATGGTTAGAGTTTCCACAGTTGTAACATTTCTTTCTAGGAGCATTAGGAACAGGCATATAATTATTGATTTTATTCACACCTTCCTTTCCATTCCTATTTTTCCTAGCTTCCTTTACCTTGTTCACATTTCTAATCCCTTTCAGCTTATGCTTAAGCCGCTTCTTTATCATTAAGCCTATGTTTACTTCAACTGGTTTATCCTGTTTTAATTTGTCAGAAGTTAACTTTTCTTTAACTTCTGCCCTAGACTCTTTCATCTTTTCAGAATCAGACTTTACAGTTTTTGCTACAAACTTAACAGGATTTACCTTTGACTTAGTAGTCTGTTTAACAACATTTGGCTCAATTTTCACAGTTCCTTTCTCACTTTTATCATCTCCATACCCTAAGCCCTCTTTTCAGTTTCCACTACTTAGTATATCCTGAGTTGTTCTTCCAGAGTTAGTCCAAGTTCTGATGATCACTCTTTCCTTTTCTAAATCATTTTTTAGAGATTCATTCAATTTTAGTACTTCATCTCTAACATACAAAACCTCATATCTTTCTTTCTTAGTTTGATGAAGAAAAACTAATTCCTTTTCTAAATAGTCATTTCTGTTTTTAAAAGCAAGATTTTCAGATGTTAATCTTTCACATGTTAAAGTTTGATCTCTATAATTAATGAACATGGTTTTAAGATATAATCTCAACTCAGTAATATCATCAGTATGAAAAGCATAAGTTGTTTGAGGTACCTTCAATTCAGCAGTTTCAGTACTGCTATCAGCATTTACCAACAAGGCATAGTTCACCTCATCTTCAGAATCTGAAGTGTCTGTCCAGCTTTTCTTCTTTGTGACAAGTGCCTTGCCTTTGTCACTTTTTCCTTTCTTGCAGTCAGGAGATATGTGGCCTCTTTCACCATAATTGTAGCATTTGAAATTTGAGTTGTCTCCTCTATCAGACTTTCCTCCTTTGCCTTCAAACTTTATGAACCCTTTCTTATCAGAACTTCCACCTTTCCTGGAAAACTTCTTGCCCTTTCTGAATTTCGTGTAGGCTATCTCTGTGATACCCTTCACCATAAGAGCACACAATTGCATCATCTCTGCATCAACATCCATTTCAGGTAAACTTTCAGTTTCTGAATCATCATCATCAGAATATGATGACTCTGAATCAGATTTTATGATGAGAGCCTTTCCTTTGCCCCTCTTTGAGGTAACCACTTTAGGAGATTCCTCCTCAGCTTTAAGAGTAACTTTCCTTGACTTTATTCCATGCTTCTTGCTCCTTTGATCCATCTCATGTTCATAAGTCTTGAGCATACCATAAATTTCATCAAGAGTAGTTTCAGTAAGGTCATAGTTGTCTCTTATGGTAGTAGACTTCAAATCCCAATTTTCAGGAAGAGCTAAAAGGAATTTTAGATTTGAATCTTCAAGATCATTTTCCTTGTCCACCAGTGACAGATCATTCAAGAGTTTGACAAACCTGTCATATAAGTCAGTTAATGACTCATCAGCTTTTGAGTCAAAGTGCTCATACTCGTGAGTGAGTATAGTCATCCTGTTCTTTTTGATTGCATCAGTTTCTTGGCATCTTATCTCCAAAGCATCCCATATCTCCTTTGCAGTCTTGCATCCAATTACCCTGTTTGACATGACATTATCAATGGCACTATGCAGCAAATGCCTTTCCCTTGCATCCTTGGCAATAGATGAGATGTCTTCAGCTGTGTAATCACCTTTCTCCTTTGGTATGGACTTTGCTGGTTGATCAACAACTGCAACATAGAGCTTGGTAGGCTTATATGGTCCTTCATTAATCCTATCAAGGTATTCTGGATCTGTATCTTCCAAAAATATAGCCATCTTCACTTTCCATATGGGATACTCAGAAGGTCTCAGTATGGGAACCCTAATAGTCTCATATCGACTGTGGGTTTGAGTGTTTTCAGTATATTGAGTTTTGATGGGCTTGGTTGGCGTTTGTGTTTCTTCAGACATGATTGTTTGGATCTTTACTGTATGTGTCTTAACAGAAAATCTCTGATACCACTTGTTAGGTCACACAACACTATAGAAGGGGGTTGAATATAGTGTTTATACAATCAAATCGATTTTAACACAAGTATGTAACAAAGATTAAGTATATTCAAATAAACTCTGTTACAATAGAATTGTTGTTCTCTCTCTGTGATGAATAATATCACTAAGAGCTGCTAGGTTACAATGAATAATGTTTCTCGATCATGATAACACATATAGTGTAAACCCTAAACTTTGTTTATATAGTACACAGTTACAAGATATATTCTAATTGATATGGAATATAATTCTGTCTCCTAAAATATATCAATCAGATATCTTCTACAAGTCTTTTAGTCTTCTAACTCTTTCCATGCATATCTTCTATTGTTTTAGCCCAGTTCTTCTCCTGTAAATCAGCCGTATTCCTTATCTGAAAGTCTTCACGCACTTAAGTACTGATATATATCTTCCGATGCCTTAAGTTCTGATATTAAGTTCTGACTTCGGTAAGTCCTGATTTCAGTAAGTCCTGATATGTCATGTTGTTAAGTGCTGAAAACTAAACACAAATCAGATTAGACATGACATCTCCAATATATCTAACACAAAATAAGGTTATAGAAATATGGGATAAAGATAGTTAGATAAAAATTCTAGATACATAGGTTCAATTGAAGATAACACAATTACATTGCGTAAATTTAATAATTCATTGCATAAAGTAAAATCTTGAAAAGCATTCAGTTGAAGAGTGCATTTATGACATTTTGAGTTCCAAAGATGTGCCATCTTCAAACCCTCTGGCCATAGTTCACCTTCTTCCTGATAGTTTCCTTGGACTGCTCCAGTGCAAAGTAAATTCCACAAGTCTACCTGAAGCGGATTTCCATCTAGCAGGTCTAATGGTCTATTACTCCGTGCATTTGGACATATTTTATTTGCTGGGAGGAGGATATCATTTCCAGCAATGTTATTGTACATGTCTGAGAGCAGAGTAATAATCTCTTTCACTCTTCCTCTCATATCAATATTGGTTACCATCATATACATTTCAGTAGCGGTACTATCTATTTCAGCTGGTCTATATAATGCCTTAAAGAAAATGTAAGCAAATCTGGATGATAAATATGTAAAAGATAGATTTGATAAAACCTGAAGATTAGAATCAACATTATGCCTCTGCAACATTCTGAGAGATGAGTTAAAGAAGCTTTTCTGATGAATATTGTGTCTAGCACAATAAGAAATGAAGCCATAAAACTGGTCACGTGTAACTTCCATTTGATGCTGATGAAAGTCATATAGCTTATCCCAGTCAAGAGCTTCAAGGACATACTTGATATGTTTCTCTGGTTGTTTACGCTCCCATACTAACAAAAACTTCACAAACAAACTGAAGCTTTCTATCTGAAAAATAAGGTAAGAAAAAAGAAGAGTGATCAACTCTAGTGAAACAGTGAAAATAGTTTGATCAGCCATTTGAGAAAGTTTTGGTAAAAGATGTAGTTAACTTGGTACTTTTGAGACTTAGAGAAAAGGAATGCGTAAAGCCTTGTTGTGGACAAAAGGTTGTGAACCTTTCATCTTCTGTACGTGTGTAATATAATTTTCTTGTCTGGACAAAAAAGTATAAATATATTATTTTGTATGTACTTATTACATGTCTAGTAATAAATTTAAATATTGGCATTTATACTATTTGGATACATGTTCTACAATTAATTTAATTTAAAATATTATCCACAAGTAATCCAAAAATATATTTATAAATATAATGTAAAACGTATTCCCAAAACCACATTTTACTTATAAAATATCATGTAAAATTATTTTTCGTACATACGTTAAAACTTTTGGCAATAGTTATTCACTCTTAAAAAGGCTGAATTTAGTCAATAACATTTATCTTGGGGAAAATATTTGTTGTAAATATGTAAAAATATTTTAAATTATATAAATTTCTTTAATGTAACTGAGCAAATGAAGAAACAAATTAATGTAACTCTTTTTAGATTAAAAGTGTACTTTGTTAAATGTGTTGCATTTTACGCGAAATTTTATGGTTTAATTTCGTTAACTTTGTCTTATGAAACTTTGTTGATTAGTTTACGGTTAGACGTGATTAGATATATAATATTATATTATATTATATCTCTAATTTTTTTTTAAAAACCTCTTTTTCTTAATAAATTATAGATCTGAAACTTTATATTTGTCAACGATTAGATGAAACATGTATATTTTAAATAAATAAAAGTATTAATTAGGAATTAGTACTTATAAATGATGCGGAAGTTATACATTTAATAAATAAATTTTATTTTTAAAATTTACCCAATAATAGCGGGACTATAAAATATTATCAATTTTTCGATGATAATAATTTATAGTGTATTATTAAATTGGTTTTTAAAGGTTATTAAAGGGAGAACAAAGTACTACTTAGGTAGAATCATCTTGTATTTGTGTAGACTGTGGTTTTCAAACTCTCATTCACCGTAAAGTAGAAAGATGAATCAGATGCAGATGGAGGTAAGTTAAATATCCCCGTGTCAACTTCAAAATTGCAGTTTTAGTTAGATTTTATATAATGGCAAGTTTACAATTGACACAGCTCTGTTTGTTATTGAAAAGGACTTTAAATTCTCTAAGTGCTCTGTAACATTCATGTCGAAGAAGCTAACAAATATTTATATGGTGAAGTCGTGATAGTTGAGTTATGTAGAATGTATGATTTTAACTTGTTTTAGGATTTTTCAAGTATGTACCTGATCTAAGTTTAGATGACAACTTCATGATCTTTCCCAGACTTAATTTTAAGATCTATAATATATCCTGAGTAACTTGTGAATTAATCGTAAGGATTATTGATGAAACCAGATTACATAGGGTTTCAACCTCTCTGATTGGACAAAATATGATTTAATGTTTCTCGTAAATCTTATTAGGCTAATATTTGTTTGAAGTTAGATATTGAGTAGTATTAGGTTAATGTATTATGTTAGCCACACACAATTATCAATTACTACTAAAGATATATTACCCTGATTTGCAGAAAATAAAGGGAAAATTCCTTTCCTGTGGCATTGAATGGGACATGGGTAAGCAGATATCAATTATAATATTTTTAGTAACAATAATCATATTTAGTGATAATGAAGGTTGGGTCGTACATTACTTTCAGGTCAAGGTCATAAACCATTGGCGACCTTTATTTCTACAAATGTGGAGACCGATGAAGAAGGGACATTTGTAAGTGTTTCTATTATTAGTTGAATTAGATAAATTCCATCCATGAGTAATTTTAACCGTCTAACAGATTTTTCTATATCTTGTTAGAGACTTCCAAATACTTTCATTCAGAAATTTGGCCGCAAACTTGACCATTTTTTGCACTTAAGGTGTAAGACTATATTGTGGAATGTAATGTACAATAAGCGTAGGAAGAAAATATGTAGTATGGTTGAATTTCTTAGGTTTCATGGATTAAAAATGTACTCTGTTCTGATATTTGAGTATTATAGATATGGAAACTTCACCGTTCACTGTTACAATAATTTGGCGAGTGCAAGCTTTACTCCAACAATTGACCCCCTTGATTATTTCATGAATGAGCACTCGGATGATCCAAGACTTCATGAAATTATTTATAGTACAGACTAGTTAGAAACTGAAAAATATTTAGGACTGTTCACTCATAATGCTGTAAGAAGCAATCCTGAGGAATACTTGATTGTGGTCAGAGGAATTGGGACTGAAATATTTGCGAAAATTGGTGAGTATACAATCTCAAATTTCCAAACATATAAGGCTTTATGTAATCTCTCTTTATTTGTGCTCCGTATTATAAATAATTAAGTCTAAACTTTCCTTTAAAATCCAGGCTGTATTGGATGAGCTATGTAAAAAATGGAAAGGTATGAAGACTATTGAGTTAACTTTTGGGTCAGAGAATGGGATATTCAGCTGCAATGGAATGGTGATACGTGTCACTTTATAAGTGGTTGGGAAGCGTTTGTCTCGGATACAGAGCTTTTTGTTGGAGATGTTATTGGCTTTAATTTGAGGGAAGCATCTTCCAATATTGTGCACATTTGTGTGTTTAAACAACAACTTATACAATCTAAAAATGAAGCAGGTATTTTCTAATTTAATTGCCTATTAATGAGTGACTGCATATGATCAGAGTCATTTTGATAAAAAAAATTTGGTAAACTGACACAGTTACTTAGAATTGTAATTCAGGAGAGAAAATAGGAAGAAGATCATTTTTTAAAATTCTGGACAGTGGAGCAATAAAGCACGGACATGTCGTAAGTTTAGTGTAATTTATTTAAGAAAATTTTAAAATATGATCATCAAAATTAATGATTACAGATTTGTTTGATTGCTCAAATAGGTTTTGCCTACGCTCTTAGGCCAAGAGACGGAACGTGCTCTTTGTGGAATTGAAAGCATTGTAATAAATGGGTTGAGATGGAAAATAAAATATAATAAGAAGTTGAGATTCATATATGGTTTTAAAAAATTGATAACATACTTTGGATTGATGGAATGTGATAGTCTGCATTTTAGTTTTGATGCCGAAGGTGGGTTTTACGGACGCATTTTTGAGATGGATGGAATGGAGATGCAAGGTCGCAGCGCAAAAAGTAAAAGCACAGAAAGATGCTTGCACGGTTGCTCTCTTTTCGAGGATTGGTGTCCAAATAAATATCATCACAGTGGTAAACAAAATTTAACTGACATCTTGTATCCTTTTTATTGGCGGATGTAGTAGGTTTA
Organism: Apium graveolens; assembly: GCF_009905375.1. Lineage (NCBI taxonomy): Eukaryota > Viridiplantae > Streptophyta > Magnoliopsida > Apiales > Apiaceae > Apium > Apium graveolens. The sequence continues at coordinate 20,314,559 of NC_133650.1, read as the reverse complement.
TACATTAGACTCACATTGTGTTTTAAATGTCACCAGTGAATAACACTGAAGTTAATGAAGTCAAAATGCAACCAGAGGAAGATGTTGCAATCAGTGAAGATGTTGCAAAAGTTCCTGGGACTGTTAATGTAATAGAAGATGTTGATATGATCGGTAACCAGACCGAAGCACAAATGCAGGAAGAAGAAATATATTAGTTCTCCAAGAAGATTTTTGGGAGCAACCTTAATAACAGATGCCACAGAGTGGTAAACAGCAGTTAATAATTCATTTATATTATTGTTTTAAACAAAAAATGTGCATAAATTTTAAAAAAATTGCTTGATAATGACTGCGTACACGCTAAAAGTCCTTTGTTAATTATATACTCCTTATACAACACCTACCTACAAACATAAAGTTCCATAATCGAGATTGGAAGAGTGGTGAATATGTCAAATTCAGAACTGGACAATCAACCTGGGACATAAAAATTGTCTTGAATGATCGCAGAGCCAGGTTTTCTGGTGGGTGAAGTAAATTTATTAGGGAGAGGGAGCTCAAGTGTGATGATGAATTACGATTCACATTACGCCAAGACGAAGAAATTCCCACCTTTGATATAAAAGTTAATCCCCGTAATTGAAGACTATCAATAATGTTGAATGATTGATATTTGGATTTGGAATTTATTTACTGTTAAAATGGCATTTTGTTGGATTCTGATATCCATAGGCCTATTTTCCGGATTTGTAAGATTTTTTTTTTTTAAATCTTGTGTTGGATTATTGTGGTAATTGAATGCATGACTTGTATAACTTTGCATTTAAATATTTACAGCATAATGTATGAAAATTGTTCATGTTTTAAGTGGATGCAATCAATCGCTTTGTTTTTAAGTTTCTGATTTAATAGGCTGCACGTATATGTGAACACACTCTAGTTTAAGAAAATCACCGAATGTATGTAAAGATTAAATCTAATAGTATTTAAATATAATTTCCAAGATATTATAGATCCAACCATAATATATAATTGTCAAAAATAGTAGGATGCATAAAATAGGATGCATATTCACATGCTAATTACATTCCTACTGCTGAGAAACTCTGATGCATACACTTAGCCGCATTCATAGGCTGATGCATGAGTAATCCAAAATAATGTAATGATCCTGATTCATATCCTCTTAAAGTAAAAGTGACGATCTCCACACATGAGGAAAAAAATGAGTATGTGAATATGCACAGTATGTGTAACGACTGGGAACTTTACGTTTATATTATATCATGATTATAATAAAATATGTGTATTAATGTGTCATTTATGTGTGATCAGAATAAACCCTAACTGTTACGTGATACGTGTATCCCATGTCATTTCTGTATTTTTTTTAAGGTATTTTTCAGATATTTTATTATGCATTCATAGGTTTTATTTCAAACATTTTACGACCCAAACGATGATTTTAGAGCCAGTATTTCAAATAAAATAATGCGCCTTATTTTTCATCAAATGGTTTTTACAATCGCCTTGTTCTGAACATCTAGATAATTTATAAATTTTCTCGTTTTGCAGAAAATGACTTTTCCGGGCCCCATTGGGTGTCAAAACCCCCACAAAAATCACATTTTTATTTTTATAAAATTTTAGAACTTTCATTTATATTATTTCTTTGCATTTTTGCATTATTCACAATTTTTGGGAATTTTTGGCATATATATAGCATATATAAAATATTTATAAATTAAATTTTAATACTCAAAAATTATAAAAATTAAGGCCCAATTTTTTTATTTAATGTATAATTAGCCCCTTAATTTTAATTAGGAGTATTATTTTTACTACTATAAATAGCCTAATTTTTATTTAATAAATTATAATTAATCATTAAAATCTGCAAAATTACCAAAAATCCTCTAAAATCGGGTCGGGAAGAACAGGTTCGGGTCAGGAATTCAAGTCGTGATTTTGATCAGATTATAGCACCAAAACAAGTGATTCGAGTATCCAAATTGAAGGTTTTGATTTGTTCTTTCTGTTTCTTGCATCAATTTCACGTTTTATTGCATCGTTTTTGATTTTTGATTTCTAGGGTTTATGTTCGAATTAGGGCTTTTTGATTCTGGGGTTATTTTGATGTTTTGATGAGACATCGATTATAGTCAGTGTTGATGAGTGCTACTTGGGAGCTGGATGATTTGACTCATGATGGACCTCCTTCTTTTGCAGAGTTCTACAGGGTTTTTCGCTTGGCACAGACTTTGGTCCAGGCACTTAGAGAGGAGCTTAGGCGTATTCCGCCTGGATTCTGAGATGGTTTGAGACAGTGACTCCAGAGTACATATATATATAGAGGCAACATAGTATAACTTAGTAGTGTGTATGTATCAGTAGTTTAACTTGTAGTAGTAGTTTAACTTGTAGCGATAGTGTGACTTGTAGCCGTAGTGATGACCAGTAGCCCAAGACTTTTTTTATCAAGCATTTACACCTGAAGCTGGTGTCACATATATATAAGATGAACTTTTTCAAATTCTTTTGTTTAAATTTCAGTCTTTACAGTTTTACAGCATTTACTTTCACTTTACAGTTTTTCATATTATAAATCCTGTTAAAAAAAAGAGAGAGAACAATTATTTTATTTAACTGTTTACATTTCCAGTCTGTACATTCAGCAACTGTTTTCTTTAAATAAACCATGTTATTAATACAGGATAAATTGTTTTCAATATATATTGTCAATTGTTTATTAAACTGTTAAATAAATATTACCTGTTTTATTATCAGAAGAAGATGGCACCAAAAAGAAAGACTAGGGCTGAGACCTCTAACAGCAATTCTGAAGATCAGACTAATGAGACCATGAACCAAATGTTCCATCTGATGCAACAACAGATGGTAATGATGCAGCAGCAGATGCAGCATCAGCAACAGCAGATACAACAACAAATGTTACAACAGCCACCTCGTCCTGAGCCTCAATTACCACAAGTATTACCTGTTATTACTTTTAAGCAGTTTCAGTCAGTTAAACCTCCAGAGTTTGAAGGGACTACTGATCCTATTAAAGCTACCACCTAGTTAAAAGAAGTAGAGAAAGCGTTCGCACTAGTGAAGGTAGGTGAGGACCAAAAGACTGATTTTGCTAGTTACTTAGTTGAAAGGAGAGGCGAATTATTGGTGGGAATCTAAAAAGGCCTTAGAGGGTGAAGAAGTTATTGCATGGGATAGGTTTAAAGAGTTGTTTCTAGAAAAGCATTTTCCTCGCTATGTGAAGAATCAAATGCAGATTAAGTTTCTAGAACTGAAGCAGGGAAATATGTCCGTGGCAGAATATGAAGCCAAATTTACTGAGTTGGCTAGGTTTGTTCCAGAACAGGTTGACACTGAAGAAAAGTTAGTTCAAAGGTTTCAAGAAGGGTTACGACCATGGATTCGTGGCCAAGTTGCAGTTTTCGAATTAACGACGTATACCGCCGTAGTTCAGAAAGCTTTGATTATAGAAGGGGAGAGTGAAAGATCTCAGCAAGACAAGGGACAGGGAAGTTTCCAAGATCGCTCCAGCAGAAAGCCGGGATTCCAAGCCTGGGCAAATTTGAATTTTAAAAGGATAGGACAAGGTTCACAGAAGGCAGGTAATCGTTTCCAAACCTCCAGTCAGCAGAGAATGGTCAGAGTTCCAGTGCCGTACTGCAAGACATGTAATCGAAAGCATATTGGTGTATATATCAAAAGGGATGTAACGTGTTATCGGTGTAAGCAGAAAGGGCATTATTCTAATGAATGTCTAACAGGTAGAACAACAGAGATGATTGTTTCCAGTGTGGAAAGAAAGGGCATATCGCCAGAAATTGCAAAGGACCAGCTATGGCAGCCAGTGTTCCGAGAGTGTTAGCATTACCTCCGCCGCCGCCTAATCAACCCAAAGCTAGAACTTTTAACATGACCATGAAAGAAGCGGTGCAGAGTCCGAGTGTTATTGCAGGTACGCTTTTGGTGAATTCCGTAAGTTCAAAAGTATTAATTGATTCTGGAGCTACTCGTTCATTTGTTTCTGAAGAATTTCTTGATAAGTTACATTGTGAAATCGAATGGTTGGGCGAAACGTTAATTATAAAATTAGCGAATGATGACCAAGTTCCGGTAGATCGAGTATGTCCTGCATGTGATATAGAAATAGCCAGACATCATTTTTCGGTAGATTTAATTCCTTTTAAGCTAGGAGAATTCGATATTATCTTGGGAATGGATTGGTTAGCATGTCATAACGCTCAGATAGATTGCGCGAATAAGAGAGTCAAATTGCGAACTGCGGAAAATGCAACGGTAATATTCAAAGGCGAAAAACAGCAGAAAAAATTTCTTACTGTGATGCAGACTAAACGATTGATTCGACAAGGATGTGAGACGTACATAGCTTACGTGTTAGATACTGAAAGAGGAAGTCCTAGAATAGAAGACATTCCAATTGTGTGCGAGTTTCCAGACGTCTTTCCAGATGAGCTTCCAAGGTTACCACCAGATCGAGAAATTGAGTTCACAATTGATCTAGCACCAGGTACAAAACCAGTTTCGAAAGCTCCATATCGGATGGCTCCAGTCGAAATGAAGGAATTGTCAACGCCTGCAAGATCTCCTAGACCGAGGCATCATACGACCTAGTGTATCCCCATGGGGTGCACCGGTGTTATTTGTGAAGAAGAAGGATGACAGCATGCGATTATGCATTGACTATAGGGAATTGAATAAACTCACTATTAAGAACAAGTATCCCTTACCGAGAATCGACGATTTGTTCGATCAGCTAAAAGGAGCAGCATGGTTTTCAAAGATAAATTTGCGATCAGGCTATCATCAATTGAAGATTAAAGCTGAAGATATTCCAAAGACTGCGTTTCGTACAAGATATGGGCATTACGAGTTTTTGGTAATGGCATTTGGTCTGACAAACGCGCCAGCAGCATTCATGGATTTGATGAACAGAGTATTCAAGAAATATTTGGATAAATTCGTGATTGTATTCATTGATGACATCTTGATTTACTCCAAGTCAGAAGAAGAGCATGCAGAACACTTGAGAATAGCTTTGGAAATTCTGAGGAAAGAGCAATTATACGCAAACTTTTCGAAATGTGAATTCTGGTTAAGAGAAGTACAATTTCTAGGGCATATTATCAGTAGAGAAGGTATCCAAGTTGATCCAGCGAAGATTGAAGCTATGTTAAATTGGGAAAGACCAAGGACGCCGACAGAAGTTCGAAGTTTCTTGGGATTGGCAAGATATTATCGAAGGTTTGTCAAAGATTTTGCGAAAATAGCAACGCCGCTGACCAAGTTAACTCAAAAAAGTGAAAAGTTTGAATGGAGTGATAAGTGTGAAGAAAGTTTTCAAAAGCTGAAAAATCGGTTAGTAACCGCACCAGTACTTGTATTGCCAGATGAGCTAGGAAATTTCGTCATTTTCAGCGACGCTTCATATCGCGGGTTAGGATGTGTACTGATGCAGCACGGTAACGTCATCACATATGCTTCGAGATAAATTAAACCTCATGAACAAATATATCCCACTCATGATCTGGAATTGGCAGCGATCATATTTGCGTTGAAGCTTTGGAGACATTATCTTTACGGTGAAAAATGTGAAATTTACATAGATCATAAAAGTCTAAAGTGTATCTTTACGCAAAAGGAGCTGAACATGCGATAACGTCGATGGCTGGAATTGATAAAGGATTACGACGTCACGATCAGTTATCATCCAGAGAAAGCAAATGTTGTAGCAGATGCGCTGAGCAGGAAAGAAAGATTGAATCGGTTAACTTCGTGTGAAGACTTAATCAAGGAATTCGACAAATTGGAAATTGAGATTCGTATTCCCAATGAATCTGCAGAAGCTATCTACACTATGACTTTCCAACCGGAATTGTTAGAAAAGATTCGCCGCTGTCAAAATGAAGTGATGAGTCAAGATGACGACCTGACGGGAGAAGAAATCACAACTCAGAAAGATAATGAAGGAATTTTACGTTTTGCGTCGAGAATCTGGATCCCTAACGTAGCAGAATTAAAAGAAGAAATAATGCGAGATGCGCACAATTCGAAGTATTCCATTCATCCAGGAAGTACAAAAATGTATCGTGATCTGAAAGAAAACTTCTGGTAGCTGAACATGAAGAAGGAAATAGCTGAATGGATAAGTAAGTGCTACACATGCCAGCGAGTTAAAGCGGAACATCAACGTCCGAGTGGATTATTGCAACCATTAGACATTCCAGAATGGAAATGGGAACATCTAGCGATGGATTTTGTGGTAGGATTACCAAGGACAAAGGAAAATCATGATGCGATATGGGTAATCATTGACAGACTCACGAAGTCGGCACTTTTTCTACCAATCAATGAAAGATTTTCACTCGACAAGCTAGTGCACATATATCTCAAAGAAATTGTAATGCGACATGGAGTTCCGGTATCTATTGTGTTTGATCGAGATCCTCGTTTCAACTCAAGATTTTGGAGACAATTTCAAGAATGTCTTGGAACTAAATTGAACATGAGTACCGCTTATCATCCGCAAACCGATGGGCAAAGTGAAAGAACTATCCAAACGATTGAAGACATGTTACGAGTTTGTGCGATCGATTTTGAAGGCAGCTGGGATGAACATTTACCTCTGGTGGAATTTTTTTATAATAACTGTTATCACGCCAGCATTGGAATGCCACCGTATGAAGCATTGTACGGGAGAAAATGCAGATCACCAGTATATTGGGATGAAGTTGGAGAACGCAAAATTTTCGGTCCAGAACTAATTCAACAGATGAAAGAAAAGATTGAACTCATTCGAAAACGACTCGATGCAGCGCAAAATAGGCAACGCAAATATGCAGATCAAGCCAGGAAATATATGGACTATCAGGAAGGAGAAAACGTACTACTCAAAATATCGCCATGGAAAGGATTAACCAGATTTAGCAATAAGGGTAAATTGAAACCACGATACGTTGGACCGTTTGAAATTTTGAAGAAAGTGGGAAAAGTTGCATACGAATTAGCTTTACCACCTCATATGCAGCATATTCACAATGTGTTTCACGTGTCCATGCTTAAGCGATATAATCCTGATTCTAGGCATGTATTCGAGTATGAGCCGATAGAAATCCAACCTGATTTGTCTTTTATAGAACAACCGGTAAGAATTTTAGATCGACAAGAGAAAGTGTTGAGAAATAAGTCTGTATATTTAGTGCGAGTGTTGTGGAGAAATCCTATGGTTGAAGAATCAACCTGGGTACTCGAAAGTGAAATGTTAGAGAAATACCCTCATTTGTTTTCATAAAAGATTCTGAGGACAGAATCCTTGTAAAGGGGGAAGGATGTAACGACTGGGAACTTTACGTTTATATTATATCATGATTATAATAAAATATGTGTAATAATGTGTCATTTATGTGTGATTATCTGATAAACCCTAACTGTTATGTGATACGTGTATCCCATGTCATTTCTGTATTTTTTTAAAGGTATTTTTCAGATATTTTATTATGCATTCATAGGGTTTATTTCAAACATTTTACGACCCAAACGATGATTTTAGAGCCAGTATTTCAAATAAAATAATGAGCCTTATTTTTCATCAAATGACTTTTACAATCGCCTTGTTCTGAACATCTAGATAATTTATAAATTTTCTCGTTTTGCGAAAAATGACTTTTCTGGGCCCCATTAGGTGTCAAAAACCCCACAAAAATCACATTTTTATTTTTATAAAATTTTAGGACTTTCATTTATATTATTTCTTTGCATTTTTGCATTATTCACAATTTTTGGGAATTTTTGGCATATATATTGCATATATAAAATATTTATAAATTAAATTTTAATACTCAGAAATTATAAAAATTAGGGCCCAATATTTTTATTTAATGTATAATTAGCCCCTTAATTTTAATTAGGAGTATTATTTTTACTACTATAAATAGCCTAATTTTTATTTAATTAATTATAATTAATCATTAAAATCTGCAAAATTACCAAAAATCCTCTGAAATCGGGTCGGGAAGAACAGGTTCGGGTCAGGAATTCAAGTCGTGATTTTGATCTGATTATAGCACCAAAACAAGTGATTCGAGTATCCAAATTGAAGGTTTTGATCTGTTCTTTCTGTTTCTTGCATCAATTTCACGTTTTATTGCATCGTTTTTGATTTTTGATTTCTAGGGTTTATGTTCGAATTAGGGCTTTTTGATTCTGGGGTTATTTTGATGTTTTGATTATTGATATAGCTTTGTTAGATGATTTACAGTCGATTCATGGTGTTCAATTGAACAAACGATGCTTGGATAGTGATTCGCGATTTCTAGGGTTTAGGTCGAATTTTCAAAACACAACTCGATGATTTTTGTGAATATTTGGTTCTTGTAATGTTAGGGCTTTGATTGTATATGTTCTTAGCTTCATTTTGCACTATATAACGTTTGATGTTATGTACAAATGAGTGATTTGGATTTTTATCGGAGTTCTTGATGATTTTGATCGGAGAATGATATCCAGGGATGTTTCTGGTCGATTTTGGCCTGAAACAAATTGGGGAAGTAGTTTGGGATGTTTTGGGATCAAAAACGGAACCAAACGGTGTCCGTTTGGCCAGGAATTGGATTCGCCGGAGTCCGGTGAAGTCGCCGGATTCTGGGTTTAAACCCAGATTCCGGTTGTGTTCTTCCCAGACCCGGAATCCAACCCGGTTGACCCGTTTCCAGAACCCGGTTTTGATCCACCTTGTCAGATATCTGTTTTCTGACATATGTTTCTGGAAATTATTTTTTTACTTTTTATTTTTATTAATTTTAAAAATCAGTTTTATTTATTTTGTAAATTGATTAATTAATTATTTAATTAATTAATTTATATTATAAATAATATTGAATTATTTTCTAAAAATCAGATTGAATTATTTTCTTAATTATTTATTACTTATTAATTATTTAAAAGTGATTAATTATTTTGATAATTAATCAAATAATTTTCAATAACTCATAATAAATTCATTTTAATTTCAAAAATTATAGAAAAATTATTTTTAATTCTGATTTTCTTAAATAATGATTTAAAAATTATTTTTGGGTTTTAAAAATTAGTAATAATTATTTATAATGATTAATAAATGGAATTATCAGTATTTAATTAATAATAATTCAACCGTTAGTTCGTTTTGCGGAAACGAAAGCCTGTTAACTCAGAAAAATGAATCCTTTTCATTAAAAATAATATCAATGCTTAATTTCTTTTAGAAGTTAGTTGATTTTGTGACTTGTTTGATTATCAGTCGAGTTACGTGCCGGGACGAGTCCGAAAAATTCCGGAAAAATGGGAAACGAGTCAGATAACGATCAGTTGAGCGATCATCGAGTCGATTTTGGTTTTAAAAATTATTTTAACCATAAAAATGATTATGTGCTTATGTGTATTACGTGGTTAATCGAGTCTTACTTGCTTATATGTAATACATGAGTCAGTCATAAGCGCATGGGTAGATGTTAGGATCGGTTTGAAGTCGATTCAAGATGCAAAGGAAGTACGACGTGACTTAACCAGTCTATTTTGCCAACGGAAGCTAAGCCAGCTAGGCCAGTTGAGTCGGTAATAGTCCAAGGTGATAGACAGAAGTGATTCAATTGCAGTGAGTCGCGCAGAAGACAAGTTTTTCCTCTATTCTACTTTCAGAATAGTGATATTGATTCAAATATATATCACATTTGCATTTTCTTGATTATTGTTCTTGATCACTGATATACACTTGCTATTCCTTTGTTCATATTTCATTTCGATTCTTGATTTCTCCGTTTATTTGGATTCTTGATTCATATTCTATTGGTGACACATGGAGATTGATATATTCTAATGTTTGGAATATATCAAAGCATACCGATTGTTCCGGTTGCTAAGCGATGGACTGGATAATGCTGTTTTGGGATTGAGTATGTCTTAATCCTGAGGACCGGGATGACTGGTGCCTCGACGTGGGTCGTAGTGCCTGGGTACCCGACTAGATCTATATATTGAGATATGGATCTGCATTATATTCTCACTGATCAGCAGAATATAGATGCGAACTTGTGTCCAGTTTAGTTTATTTGTACTCGCCAGTAATGGCCTTCTTTCTATTCTTGTGAGGTTATATCTTGGCAGATATACCTGGGATGGCGGATTCATTTTAAAATGCTTTAACACTGTTTATATTTTTGTGGACTTGTTGAGCAATTTTTGGCTCACCCCTTTTGTTGTTATTCACCTTATTGTTTTCAGTTAAGAAGGAATATGAAACCCATCAGGACTCGAGTGGTAAAGAAGCGGGTCAAGCCTCGGGATCCTCTCATACCCAAGGTGTTGATCCCAATCCAGGAAGAAATCTTTGAGTTGTCCGAGCAGGTGGAGTGTTGATAGATAGTATGTGTGTGTGTTTAAATAAAAGTTGAACTTAGTTTAAAATGATTTAGACAATGGTTTGTAATAAAGAGAGTTTGTGAGACTTTGAATGTTGGTTGGTAATAAAAGTAGTTAGTGGTTCTTATTTTCATACTTCAACCTAAAAAGATCCTGGTTAGTGTTAAAGGGGTTTAATTTCATTTCTTTATTAATTGTTAATCAGATTGTACAGGTTTGGTGATTAGCTAGTAACCCCCAGACTTATACCCCGGGTCTTGAGGGCGTTACAGTATGCACCAACACATGTAAAATGGTTTTTTGTAAACCTTTTTGAAAGTATCTTCTCACAATGAGGACCTAATCAGCATATTCCTTAATGACACAACACAAAATCAGAGTAACATGATAGTTGAAAATAGGAAAAAAATTCAAATTGTTAACTACCATTCGGTTATTACAGATCATGGTAATTGTTAAATTTATCAGAAAAGAACTGCCAAAAACTACCGGCCATACTCACATGTATATATACCTTTGGATGTTTTTAAAATTTAGATGTATATTACATATTGCAAAATGACTTCAAGAAGTGAGAAGAGGAAGAGATGGCCAGGCATAAAGAATGTAGCGGAGCAAGAGTTGCAAAATTTGGCTATAGCGTGCACAGAATTCAATAATGACATGGAAGAAACAAAGATTTTCTACTCAGTGATGTATGCTACAATGGAAAATAGGCAATCTTAATTGTTTGCTCGCTCTATTGGCCTTGAGGAACAATTCAAGTAATATTCAAATGTTTATCTATTTTTATGATTTTTATTGCTTTATATTACAAATTTAATGGACTCAGTTTCAATCTTTCACAACAAAATAGAAAGTACTCTGAAGAATGAATCAAGGAAAAAACGTGGAGAGTCATCACAAAGTAGTTTGAAATTCCACATTCTTATACAGTGGATTCACACAGATTCCTAGGTGATACGTCCACATCTCTACAGGGTCATGAGAACAAATTCAAACAGAACACAGAAGAAATGGTAAGTGCATTTGAAAAGTTTGGTAATGGATGGAAAGAACATCTTAATAATTTGAATGCTGGTGCTGATATCTTAATTGAAAAAAGTGGAAAGCTTCACATATTATTAGATGATTATGCTCAAAATATATAAATTATGTTGTAGTTGATATGCTGTGATGATGTATTGTACTTCCTCTACTTGGAGGATAGTAATAAACATTTTTGTGCAATAATTGCAAATCCGATTGATTGTTTATGTTTGTGTTTACTGTGGATGTTTAAAAACATATATATACATTGAACAACAATTAAAAATGCAGTTTATTCTATATACAAATATGTCTCCCTTACATGATAGATATATATCACATTCACATACATTGAAAGAATTTTAAACTTGCACAACCTGACCATCAATTGGTGGTTCGGGATCATTAACTTCAGAGTCCTGAAATCTTGCTTGCTCTGGCCCAATACCTAAATCCATGTTTAGGAAATTCTGTATACCTGCAGTAGGCCTATCAAATGTTCGAAGGTCATGAGATTCCTATCTTCCAAGTGTTGCTAAACGACGTGCAACTGCATTCCTATTAGGATGAACCAAATTAAGTTCATAAGGGATGTTCTTATCACTAAGCCTTGAAAGAATAAGTCTAAAAGTCTGTCTGGAATGTGGTGTAATCCCTTCTTCTTTGTAATATTTTCATTCTCGGTATGCTTGTATATTGTCGGTTTCAATGATAACCCGTTCGTAAGAATCCTGGAATGCACGACGCATGCCTAATAAAATAGCCCATAATGCACTATTCAAATTTTTAAGTCCTGGAATTGTTCCATAAGTAAGTCTGAGAAGATGACCTCCTGCATCTCTTACAACAACACCAATACCATTTCTATTATCGCCATCAGGAGCATTCTGGATAAACTCATTATGGACATTGATCTTCACCCAACCATTAGGAGGAAATTGCCATGTTCTATTCTACCTAAATGTATAAAACAAAAGTTAACTGTTTATGTGTTTAATTTGATTATATGAGATATTATTAAATGATTGTTGGTAGTATATAAAGAAAAGAACTCAATAGATGTGTCTGCTCCAAATAGTTGAAGAGTTTTACAAAACCAAAAAAAAGATAGAAGAGTTGAGGAGATTTGTCTATTCCAAAAAGTTGTGGGATTTAAAATAACTAAATTTATTGAAAAAGTTTAGATCGCAATAGTCATCATAATTATGTGTCCTAAAGATAATTATTATATTGAAAAAATTATAGAATTAATAGTATTTTCTTCATACATGATCTAATCAATTGAACGTTTAGTATTCCATTAGAAAAACAATTTTAAAATACATTATTCATAGGCAATGTAAAATTATATATTGTAGAAGATTATATTATGTAAGATTCAACTACATATGATGAAAGTTAAGGTAAATTCAAATACATATATAGTTACATTGAAACTTTTCTATTAAAAGCTTAATAGAATAATATCTATTATTAGTACTACTAAAAGTTTATCAATTAGCTGTTTTTATTAGAAATAAAACAAAACCTGTTTTAATAGTTTATGAATTAGTAATTATGATTGAATTTCTTTTTTAGGAATTAAATAACTTACTTCAATATCAAGTAAATAATTAGTTTAGCACAAACTTTTTTTATCAAAATTTCGAACATGCAGTTGTTTATGTGATTGGAAATTGTGATCACAAAATATGTAAATTCAGACAACTAAATATAAATATCAAAATAATGATTGCCAGCAAAATAATGGCAATGTTCAAAACTTACATTATAACTGATGTCGCGACTCATATTTCAGATCTGTGGTTTCAAAATTTATGCAACATGTTACAATAACACTGTAGTGCTGTTAGTTTACCATGTGCACCATCAGTTTTAGTTCTAACCACGCCTTGTACTCGGAAGTAACTTTTTTACCAACACCGTACGGCTTCACTATGTCAATTGAGGCAAGTTAATTAGAAGTAGTTAGTAAACCTCTTCATGAGTCAAACACATTCATTTGCAAGACACGGAGACGAATAAAAATAGTCATGCAACTAAAAAACATTATTGGGAAAAATTAAAACCAAATAAAACTCTTATATTCGGTTCATCTGAAAATATGTTAGACAAAAGGTATGTCATAGGTCTAATTCCATGGAAAATGACTACAAATCTGAATTTGTTTCTTTACCTTTTACAACCTAAATTAAGAGAGCTTCTTTAGTGAAAGCACCTTCTAAAGTTAGTTTTGAGGATAATTGTCAATTAAGTACCTTTTTAAGACAGCTTTCAGGAAAAACCAAATCAACCTTTGTAACCTATAATTTTAAACAATGCAGACATTGATAGCATTTTCATAATTTAACACATTTGTGAAAGATGTATTAACTGCAAAACTCAACTATAAGCTATGAATGAACAACATACCATGAATTTTGTAATCAAAATAAGGTTATAGAAGATGGCGCATATAGATTCATGGATTTAAATTCGAGATACAAAAGAACAATTAAAGTTTACATAAATACATTACTTAAATTTAATAATTCATAGCATAAAGTAAAATCTTGAAAAACATCAGTTGAAGAGTGCATTTGTGACATTTTGAGTTCCAAATATGCGCCATCTTCAAACCCTCTGGCCATAAGTCACCTTCTTCCTGATAGTTTCCTTGGACAGCTCTAGTGCAAAGTGAATTCCACAAGTCTATCTCAAATGAAGGTCCATCTTCTAGGTGGAACGATTTAGTACTCCGTGCATTTGGACATAATTTGTTTGCTGGTAGCAGAACATCATTTCCAGCAATGTTACCGTATATGTCTGAGAGTAGAGTAATAATCTTTTTCACTCTTCCTGTCATGTCAGTATTGGTGACTATCATATACATTTCAGCAGCAGTACTATCTAATTCAGCTGGTCTAAATAATGCCTTAAAGAAAATGTAAGCAAATCTGGATGGGAAATATTTAGAAGATAGTACTGATAAAACCTCAAGATTAAAATCAACATTATTCCTCTGCAGCAGTCTGAGAGATGAGTTTAAAAAGCTTGCCTGATGAACATCGTGTCTAACACAATAAGAAACGAAGCCGTAGAACTGGTCACGTGTAACTTCCATCTGATGCTGATGAAAGTCATATAGTTTATCCCAGTCAAGAGCTTCAAGAACATACTTGATATGTTTTTTTGGTTGTTTACGCTCCCATACCAACAAAAGCTTCACGAACAAACTGAAGCTTTCTGTTTGGAAAATGAGGTGAGAAAAAATAAGTATGATCAACTCTAGTGAAACATTGAAAATAGTTGGATCAGCCATTTGAGAAAGCTTTGTTGGAAAATGTAGTTAACCTGTTACTTTTGAGTTTAAGAGAAAGGGAATGCGTAAGGACTTAATTAACATTGATGATCTGCAGTTGTTTTGGACAAAAGATTGTTAAGTTTTCATCTTCCTTATGTGTTTAATATATTTTATTTGTCCCGAGGAATAAACTATAAATATATTGATTTTATGTACTTATTTCCAAAAACATATTTTGCTTCTAAAAGATCGTATAAATCATATAAGAAAATAAACTAAAAATATCATATAATAAATTAATCTAAAGATGAAAGAAAGTAATTCCATACAATATTTGTCTTTCAATATTTTTTCTACAAATTACTTATTCTCGTAATATTAATATTGATCGATATTTTTGTACCAAAAATAAAATAAAATAAAACTAAATCTTGGCGTCATTACAATTCAATTTCCAGATTTAAATTTCACAGAACAAAAAATCTGAACTTATTTTTCTGAACCGTCAACTAATTACATGACATAGTAATCTAAATTTATTTGTAAAAAAAATATCTTAAAGATACTAATTATTTGTATCTTCTCTGGGAATTACATTTTTTTTCAACATATATTTTGATTTAATCTAACTTTACCAAATTGATTTTTTTAATAAGAAGGAAAAAATATAAAATCAAGGACTGATGCAGTTTATCATGACACTATCTCCAAAAGCAGTTCTCCTTACACCTATTGTAGAAGCTTCATTAAATCCATCATGCTTTTTTATTGTATCTAGACATATAACCAATAACAAAAATTGTTACAACCAAGACATAGTTGAGTGTCTTTGTACATAACCAATTTGGAAAGAGTCTCTTACTTCTTGTGTCGTAACATATTTATTTCTCAAGTTTTGAGTAGACAATGTGATTAAAGGTGTTGCAACAAAACCGACTAAGCGTATTATTTAATTGATAATTTTAAAAGATATAAAGTGAATACTATATATAATTCAATATTTTGCAAGATTTTTTTTAAAATAAAAAAAATACAAAATCATCCTTATATTGAAATATAATATATTAATATAATTTATAGAAAAGGCTTTTAAATATAAGGAGAAAAAGAGAAAAAACCAAAAGCAAAAAAAAAGGCAAAAACAACACAAATAACGTTGACTTTGAGATTTAAAAAACCCAAAAAAATACAACATACCTGCCGTAAAAAAATCCAGATAAAGCAAACTGTCTTAAAATGGTTTCGGCACATTTTACTTTATTTTGCCTAACTTTAGGAATTCCTTGGATTTTGTAGTGAATTAGTAGTTTCAATTAAAATTACAGAGTCATTAATTTTAAGATTCACATTTAATGTCATATTAAATGTATCCCTCAATTCCAATATATGTGACTTTAATTTTAATATGGATAAATATGTCATGTTCTATTTTAATGTAATATTATAAGATTATGAACATAGAAGTACTAATTTAAAAAGTGTAAAATGCTCCAACATAATGCTACCAAAGTTATAATATTATAAGATTTTGAACATAGAAGTGCTAATTTAAAAGGTGTAAAATGCTCCAGCATAATGCTACCAAATTTATTTAATAGATAATACGTAATTCTAATATCCCCACAAACATACACTCGGAAAACAATAAATATCATTGCTCGAAAGCAATGAGCACGCTTATTTCACATCTCAAAACCACTTTATTTTACGTAAAAATAATAAGCTCTTGCATATCATAAAAAGGTCCTGCTACAGCGACTCATGCATCAATTATGAATATTGAGCAACCTACATAACACGTAGAACACAATAGTTAGAGTATGAATACTAAATAATAAAATATTAAATTCTAAATTATCACACAATGTGCGCACCTCTGTCTTAAGGCAGTGACATCAGGATAGTCAATATTGATAAAGATATTTGTTGAAGATAGATTTCCTACACGAATTATGCCTTTTTTGAAATAGATAAATGAAATGACGTTAGAACTGCTTTTCATGAAATACACTAGAGTGAAAAAATTTGGTTCATAATAAAAAAAATTAAATGCAGGATAGCAAGAAAAATTCACCATGGTAAATGTTGATGCAGACAGATGCAAGGATAACAATTTTCAAGTCTGTTCCTATATCCTGGTATAAAGACTCAGTATTTGGTGGTAAATTACCCACTAAATGAACACAGTGCGATGTCCTAAAATAAAATATGGACATGAGAATTTGACCTTGAAGAATAAAAATGTTAGACGATGATACTGTACTCATCTGGATTAGATAAATATAATATAGGATTTCTTACTCTCCATCGTTTAGTCTGAAGCGCACCATAACCTTTGAACCAAACCTGCTCCGGACTGTTCGCATTGGTTCTAAGTCCTCGACAACAACAATAACATCTGTTTATATATTATAAGTAATCAGGATGAGAAGTTTACAATTCCTGTATGTGAGCGTTTAAAATGTTGCACCTGTGGAATAAACAGGCATCTCATCTTCATTATAATTTAAAAGAGTGTTGGCTATAGCTGGCAGATGAGTCAATTCAAACTTGTAGCGAGGAATCATGAGAGTATCCAGCGACATCACATCCACAATAGTGATGGGAAGGAACCGTATGCAGAATGTGGAACGTACAGGCCTGTCATACCAGTTGCAGGCATGACACCTATGTTCCTTATAAAGTATAAGGTTCCTGGATTGAACAGTCCAGCAAATTGATTCCAAATAGCAGGTGACACAACTGCAACCATGTGTGTATTCTGTACTCGAAACAGATTTTAAGCATCATTAATGTATATAAAAATACAACTAAAGTACATTATTTTCATTGCAACAGATAAATATAAAACACACCTCACAGTCCAGCAAAATAAGATTGTGCCTCGAGACCTCTCCAAGACCATTAATTGATCTCCACATTCTTGTTACTCTAACTTTCAACATCTAGGAAACTTGAGTGGGATTCAGATAAGACAAATGCTGATGGTCTTCCATATCGTGATCAAAGATGGTCAAATTTTAATAAGAGAATGTATTATGTATAGTAATTTTTTGTTGGAATTGAAGATAATGATTACATACCTGGATGTTTTTATGCAAGTTGAGTATAGAACAACTGTCCAAGATAGTGAATATATATTATTCTTTTAGTTGAAGAGGATCAGGTTTGAATGTGGTAAAGATACTCAATCACAACATTGTTTAGGAATATTTTGTCATCTTGATTGCAGTAAGTTAGCCTAATTTTGATAGGCTATGTCATTCCGTATCAATCAAAAAATATTTGGCAGCACTTATCACATTCCTCAACAAACCAACATTAAGATAAATTTGTAAGAGTCATCACAATACGGTTGTCATATATCATGTTGTGCAGGATTTAAAAATTAAAGAGCTTACTTTGAGTATATTCAGGTTAAAAAACACATAAAATTGTATAATGTTAAAATTAATTTGTCATATTTAAAAAATGTCCTATATGCTAGAATTTTTAAATTTATCCACTATATTCCAATAAATCGTTTATGTCCAAAAAGGACATTGACTATAACACAAAAGGTGTATGACAGAATCCACGACAAATAAGAACTACAATACAATAAAATTATGGTACCATGATTCATTAATAGAAGATAAATAAGTTACTCTGTAATTATTGAAAATTAAAGTCGTATATATATGTCTAGGCATAGCTCACATTAATAAATGATCAGTATCAAAAAACATGGATAACAATTTATGGAAACAGAGTATAACTAATAGTGACAATTGGAATAACAAATACTGTCACTTAAATGATACTATTAAAAATTATTTCTGGAATAAGAAAATTGAAATTTCTTCAAAATCCTCATAGTTGAATAATGATATCAACCTTCCTGCAATCACAAAGCGAATGATTCAGTAAATAAATTATAACTTCTAAGTTTTAGAGTGATAAATAAATAAATTGATTGTTTAGTGAAAAAGGGAACCATGGTATATGAGAAAATAGGATGTTTAACATAAGATGATAGTAATATGAGTACCTTTTTATTTTTTTGTTAACATATTTAGCCGTGCCTGAAGTTACATGCACGTCGTCAGCTTCCGAGTACTACATATGCACATATCGTTGATAAGAAAGTTCGAGAATATATTAATCAGGCAAAATTAATGTTCAAATAGTAAATGTAAAACAACAATATAATTCACTCATTTCAGTACTAATGTTATTGAAATAACCTTCAGACAGAATGGGAGAATCCAAAGGAGTTGGAGTCTGCATTGTAGGTTCATATATATCTTCAGCATAAAAAAGGTTGTTGTCCTCAACAATGTTTGATTTGGTTAGACTTAGTTCTACTGAAATTAGTCTTCCAACTAATGATTTAAGAACTTTGGGAAAGCTTTTGGATGGATCATAAACACATTTATAATAAATTGATTTCGTATATGTGATATAACATATATAAATGCAAATGTAATATTATTAAAGTTGTTTACCTTATCGTAATCAGAAACCACCTTTGCAGCACTTGTTCCAAGAATTCTTCTAGCAGCTCGATCATTCAGAACAACATTACAGGCAAATGTTTCATCCTCAGCAAGAACCATTAGACGAAACCTTAAGACAATAGGTAGCTAATATTATTAGGCTTCAATTAAAATATCTTTTGTACAAAAATTGTACAAAAATTTTAATATATGAGTAACCTCTTCGGAGAGACGGAAATGTTCCGAGGACAGTTGGTACATTTAAATATTGTGCCAATGCGCTCAACCTCGTGCAAACATTTGTTACAGCTATAAAACCACCAATTTGTTTCCTCATCGACCTTGATAATGGTAAACGTGCAGCAAATTCTTCTCTGGAATACGATGAAAATGTAACTATTAACAACATAACGGAATATTTTATAATATATTTTTTGTCAAAATTGGATTAACGATATACCTTGAGATGTTCGTATGTCAAATTCTCATTAAGGCCCTTTAGCGAAAATTTTTGAAATAAGGTAGGAACCAGTTCATTTTGTTTAGCTTGGATCAAATTTTCTCTTTTCAGTATATAACCTTCTTCAAGCAACCTAAACAATTTCAACAAAATAAATATAGAGTAAAAGGTGGATGAGTTAATTTTAATTTTATATCTATTTGTTACCTTTGCCTCATATCAGTCACAGATTCATCATCAAGATTTATATACAAATGAATTGATGGTAGTGTACCAATTTGAATAGAACCTGAATGTGGTAATCAAGTAAAATATTTAGTCAGCAAGAATTACAATTATATAATAGGATTGCAAATAAGAATAACTTACTCATAAAAGTAGTCACTTTTGTACTTGTTAAAATAGGAATTATAGGCTTCTTGGGATCTTCAACCATCTTGTCGTTGAACGACACAGCAAGATCACCCCAAACAGTCACTTTGTGGGCATTACTTGAAAACGGGATTGAGAGTTGTGGTTAATAATATTTAGCAGAATGGAAATATAGCAATAAATCTAATACTTAATAAATATACATATGTGAACAACCTTGAATCATATATTCTAAACTTCACAATATCTCTATCTCCGTATTTAGTTAGGAGCTTGGTCAAACCTTCATACTCTTCGACAACTCCAATTATATCTGTCTTACACAGAACGTATTTTACATGATATTGTTGTATAAGTGCTTAGCCTATTAAATTGGTATTAAATATGAGTACAGTAAGATAATAGTGAATGCGTTACCGAACCTATTGCAAATTCAGGCTGCTGTTGAGGAAGACATTTAATTGCTTCCGCAAATGAATCTCCGAGGTCCAGAAACTCAAATTTTTGTAAAGGGATCATGCCATCATCAAGAGCAGTCCTGACAGTAGTGGAGCCTGTAAATCTGATAAATAGATTCGTCTGGACCGGCTTCAAATTCCCGACAGGATCTTTAACTACAAACTGGTCAAAAATGTAGACACCGCCTTCCACAATCTTTGTGGTAAATCCATTCCAAATGTTGTGATACGCAAAGGCATGAACATGGTTATCCTACAATTTTAAATTACATAAACTACATAAATACAATTAAGTACAAACCAAGATTGACAGAAATACATCTAACCATACATCATCATCCAGAAGAATGAGATTGTAGCCTTTCAGTGAGTTTGCCTCCAAAGTCATATTAGCCCACATCCTGGTAACCCTGACCTTAATTTTCCAGTTAGTACTAGCCTTGTCGAGATTGGATAGACGATCAAATGACTCCATTAAAAACAACACTATAAGAGGAGCAATGTAAAAAGATTATTCAAGCAATGTAGATTAGCACAGTAAGTAGGAAAATCATTCAGCCCATATTTTGAGAATAGTAAAAATAGGTTAACAAAATGAAACTCTTATAAAATGGTTGCACTCTTGAGAGAAAAAGATAACTGATGTTTTAGCAAATGAATCTCATTCTGTAAAAACTTTGTAACTATATTTCACCAGCGAGGCATTAGGGATATGCCTTTATTTTAGCTGGAATTTGATAGTGCAAATCTATTAGTTTAAATGAGAATAAGAGTAATATCCTGGTTTAATTTTTTGATAATTGATTACATAGTATTTGATGTGATGATGACAACTAACCCACCTTATCATTTTGGTTACTTCCAAAAATAGAGGAATACTGCCTACCAAGCATATCATTCAGATTTGTACTATTATTTTAACCATTAAAGATATATTCTTGATCGATATGTTAAAATTTTTAAAAACATATGGTTAATTTGGAGATAATGTTTTAATTATGTACATTGATGTAGGTTTTACACATAAATGTTTGTAATATTTGCGTTGCTACACGTACGACATTGATATATGACATCGAAAATCAGGAATGAAACAGGAGAAAGAGAAGTATACAACACAATTATATTAATATGTCAGGTCAATTGTCTACGCTTGGAAGATTGTAAAGCACTTCCTCAATAACTACATTATTTGTAATATTTGTGCTCCTACCATCATCACTATCTATGAGAATATGGAGGCCTTCAGGACGTGTAACTCTAGAAATGGCAACATAAATATGTCCATGTGAGAAAGCTGCTCTAGGAAGGTAAAGCCCAACCGTATTAAGTGATTGTCCCTGACTTTTGTTAATTGTCATGACATAACATATCTGAATTGGAAACTGAACACGTTTAAATTCAAAAGGGCCAGTTTGTGTCACTTGGAATCATCTCGATTCTTGGAATAAGATGTTTGGTTCTAACATGAGACCCACATAATATCTCACATTCAATACTGTTCTTTCTACATGATTTGACAATTATTCTAGTACCATTATATAATCCCATAATCTGGTTTAAGTTTCTCATAATCATGACGACCACTCCTGCCTTTAATTTTAATTCATGCTTAGGAATGCAAGGCATATTTATAGAGTTTAGATACTCAGCTGGAAATGCAGACCTGAAATCATTATCATCATCACCAGCATCATCGATTGAATCCTAACTGAGATACGTAAACAAAGTACCTGGAATTTTTTCAAGGAGCTGTATATTAATTTCATCCACCACGATATTAGTAGGTGTTAGTATAGCCCTTGATCTGAGGTATTCATGCGAAGAGATATTCTATAGAAAATTTGGGTATGTTACCTCAAAAAGCTTCTGGATAGGATCTCCAGATGTATTAATGATATATTGATCAGGAATCTTGATTAACATTTCACCACTGTCTGAATCTGGAGAAATATTGGTTTCCTTACCATCACCGACCGCAAGCTGCCACTTGCTGAATTCAGTGATGATTTTATTCTCCGATTCTATATTTTCTGCATTAAGCCGCATGTTTTGCTTCAATAAAAATACTTCACAAGAATCCCAAAGCTTGGATTTATTGAGGGTAGCGCAAACTACTTCAGCTCTTGACGCTTTTGGAATAACTGGAAGTGTTTGCCAAAAATCTCCACCAAAAAACAATGGTTATACCACTAAATGGCTTTTTAGCTCTTCTTTTATCAACATCAGACATAATATATCTCAAGGATCGATCAACGCATTCAAATGCATGATGATGTTTCATAGGTGCCTTGTCCCAGATTATTAAATCATTTTGTTGAATTAGCTCGGAAATATCGGTCCCATGTCTTAACCCGACAGAAGAATGTTCATCAAGTTTGAGAGGAATGTGAAAGCGGGAGTGTACGGTTCTTCCACCGGGAAGCAACATGGCAGCTATACCATATGAGGCCACAGGAAGCACAATCTTACGCTTCGACCGTAATCGATAATATAGTGTCTGCCACAAGAAAGTCTTTCCACAACCTCCACTCCCGTAAACGAAGAAAACACCACCTTTTTTCTGGTTGATATTGTCAAGAATTGAATCATAGACTCTCTTCTGTTCATCATCCAGAAGACTATGATTTTTTCATGGATTTTCTTTATTTCTTCTGTGTCATAGGATGTTTCCTCAAGAATTAGCCTATTATTAGAGTTGGAAAAATATGCTTCTCCTGGGAATAGCATATATGGGAAGTTTGTAAGGCTTTTACCAATATCGTTCAACAATTTCTCAATCTCTGGAATAAATGTACATACAATTTATCCTGTTAGTTACATACGGGAAAATGATAGGGCTGAAAGAATTATTAAAACTTATACCTGCAAGAGCGTAATTCTAGATATCATAATCTGATAGACAAAGATTTGGATTGTTAGTGAGGTGTCGTCTCACAAGAACAATATCATCCGATATGCATCCCCAATGAGTATCCCAAAGACTACGTGGATGAGAAATTGGACTGTAAACTACAATGTTGACAAACATTGCACGGAGTTGTGGATGCATGGATGTATGCGAATTTTCAGCTATAGCTTCATGCCATTGCGGGTGATTCTGGAGGAGACCTAGTGCGGCACAAGATTCGTGAAAAGATTTATGAATATGGTCGTGGACTGTCTTCAAATCATCAAAAGAAACAACACCTTTAATCCTAAGCAAGAGCATTTGGAGATATAATAATTCACCGCTGGATGAATGTACTTCAGAAAGCCTCCAATGACATCACCTCGTTTTCTCGGTTTCCAGGAACCCGGTTGTGGATGCCAGGTAAACTTGCTTGGGAATTCTGAATAGGTGAAATTTTTGGCCTCTGGATATATTCTATTTACTTCAAACCATGCTTCTAATTTGCTTTTTTTGATCCTGCATTATCGCACACCTCCTGTAGATTTTGTGAGTTTCTGAACGACACGTGCTTTTCATTTGGTAGATGTATTGGCACACGTTCAACTGAAGGCCAACGGGAATGGATGTCAAAACCAAATATCCTCTAGGATGCTTCAGATGTACAAACATATCTACCATCTAAGTAATGTTTAACTTCATCAATCAGACATTTCTCCAGAGTGATTGGTGTTGTGGCGATAGTCTTGGCGGTTGTTTTTTTCCTCAAACACATGGTTGCGGTATCTTGTCCTTTCCGACAATACTTGAATAGATATTTCAGTGATCTTGAGCTGTTACAAATCTCTAGGTTTGTGTGACATTGAAATCTTATTAGAAGATCTTGATTGTATGGGACAACATAATGATTATCCAGCTCAATTCCCTTTTTGTTTACAGTAATTCCTGTTTTCCTTCTTTTGTAAATAGGAAAGCCACAGTCATCGAAGAATGTGTGAAAATTATACCTGTTAAAAATGATAGAACAATTTTATAATTCAATGTCATCAAGTATATGAACTGTTATAATAAATTCGTTGAGTATGGTGTAAATGACAAAGCTTTACATTTTAGGAAATTGTTTAGTACAACTATGGTGTAAATGACGACGATTTACCTTTTAGGAAAATGTTTAGTACAACTGCCTTTAGCCATACTTGGAGAATTAATACAATTTCTTCCACATGGTCCATGAATCATGTAATTCCTTACAGCTTCGTATCCAACAGGATCAATACTTGGATCAGGAATTTCTGCAGACACCATTTTATCTATTTGGTCCGTGGTTTTTGGACGATTGTTTGGATGCAACCAAATAAGCATGTGAGCATGTGGCAGTCCACGCTTTTGAAACTCTATGACGTGCATCACTGTAAAATGCCAAGGTATTAAATTAGAAAAATAGTATGATTTTCATACATGTCATTTTATTGTCAAAGTATAAAATTAAATCATCAGAAAAAGCTTTCATATTATAATACCTCCTATACAACGTCCAAAACAATTTTTATTTTTGATTTGATCAACCATCTGGTCAACTTTCATTTTAAAAACCCTTGCAACCACGTCTGGAGCGTTAACAACATCAACACCGGGTAAAAACTTTAACATCCGTTGTATTTCAGGCCATTTTGTGTTTGTGGTCATTGTAAGGAACAGTGATGGGTGGCCAAGCGTTTGACAGATGGCCAAAGCATCTTTAAAATACTTATTTATGTACCTTTTACTGCCAGTAAATGAGGCAGGTAAAATTGTTGCTTTGCCGACATTTTCAGGATTGCTATCACCCTTTTGTAGTGCATCCCGTATGTGTCGTACAAATCTGAACGAATCATTGTCTGGTTATCTCTGATCCAGTCAAGTCTGTACTGCTCCATTGCAGTAAATGCATCCACCCCATATTGCTGCCATAAACGACCTCCGAGATGTGGAGTCAAACCTGTAAACTCGTGATTAAATGCTTGATTCTTTGTAAATTTGAGAGAATATTAAAGAATATGTACTAAAACAAAGTGCAGATAAAGAATATACCTTCTAAAGGTCGAATCATTAGTTTATAATGGTAATACTCTTTCATCGTGATGAGTTCTCTATCTCCCTTTTCTATTGGATCTTTATTTTCTACAAACTGAGTGTGTTTGGGCTGTTTTTTATAAGGTCTATTTGCAGGGAAAAAGAAGAGGATATTGTAGTTGTATAAATCGTGGATCAGTTTCATATATCCTCTCCAATCCATTAGTTCTTGAATGGATTATTGTATCCCTACATCCTTTTGCATAGTCGTCTGTGACAATCAATCCGACAACTTCATTTGATGGGCCAATATGGTTAGGTCGACCAGATACTGAAGAAGAAGCTATTAGAACCAATCTAAATTCATCAACTGCATTTTGTTCAATCCGTTCACGTGTCATACGAAAACCTTTGACCAGACGATTATGTTTATCCAACATTTCTAACAAAGACTGTACGATACCCTCATCAACAAAATCACTTCCTCCTTTAATGGAGTTTATTCTGTTGTTCATTTCATCTTCAGTGTCATATATGTAGAGTTGACAAAATTTGGGGATTGCACCGTCAGGTGGTACAAAGCTTCCTATACTGTGGTAATTACACCTTTGACCTTGAAACAATAAGGAGCACCGCCATGATTGATACTGTGATCAATTTTTCCTCCAGTGGAAGACATCGCAAACATACAGTTGTACATTCTAATATTTTGCTTGAAATGCCTAAAACGGGATGCACCACTAAGGAGTGTAGCAAGAGGTTCAGGAGGTTGTTTTTCTTTATCAAGAGTTATCTGACCATTTTTACAACAAAGAGAAAAAGTTGGAGGCTGTCTTGGTGCAGATTTATTGTCCCTTTCTTGATTCCACATGATCGCCTGACATTTTGAA
Source organism: Apium graveolens (assembly GCF_009905375.1). Lineage (NCBI taxonomy): Eukaryota > Viridiplantae > Streptophyta > Magnoliopsida > Apiales > Apiaceae > Apium > Apium graveolens. The sequence continues at coordinate 20,288,222 of NC_133650.1, read as the reverse complement.
CAAATTTTTTCAGGAGCACCAACATCAAGGTACTCACTCCACTTAGGCATAGTATATTAGTATTGTTAGATAAATCTACATCAATATCCTCATAGTCTCCTACAAAAATTTGCAATTCATCAGAGAGTAAGCAATGCAAAAAACATATAGAATTCACAGCTTATTATGTAGTGTGTGAAATCTAAATTCAAACCGCTGGATAAACAATCATTGTCACTGCTATCAAAATCATCAACACTTTTAAAGTCAGATAATAAGTTTTTAGACCCTGAACTTTCTCCTCGCTCAAAAGTACTTTTTACGGACGATGTATCGAACGTCGAAGGACCTGGACTTATTCTACCATAAACTTTTTTGGTTAGATGTTCTCCAGTTTGTAATCCATCTGGGTTAAGAGATTTCCGCGATCGTTTCTGCACTCTGGATGCAGGCAATGAGAAAGTGAATACACTTTTATCACTTTGACATGTTCCTGGAGTTTCCTATTTTCTCATCTGACATGCTGTAACAAATACATTGTTTGTAAACTTGTGAACTAAACATATTGGATGCTTATCAATCTAATAGTATACATTAATGTACGCACATATATGTGAACCACACCTGAAAACTCTATGGATTGTAGTTTATGTGCACACGGAGTTTTAGGACTTGCACATGTTTCTCCACATATATGAACACCTACAAAACTTTTAATAAATCAATAATTATAGATATAGAACATTAGTTCAATTATGTAAAAATTCATGGAAAGTTATGATTCTGATAGTTTGTACATCTATTGTTCAATTAAGAATTATTACAAACATTGACCTGATGTTTAAGTACATTCTGAAAGCGATTTGTTCCCAGCGGTAGTGTATATCAAATTATCGAATAATCCTGTATAAGAAGATGGCACTGCACTACAGAATATTGTTTTTTTTGGCGAGCTATTTCTTGCCAGGCACGCTAACTTTGTTTTTATCTAGAAAAAAACTTACAAAATTATGACAGTTAATAACATTTAATTTACGTATCTAAGTCGTGTTCACTTGATTCATTATCAAGTCGTGCCTGATGTGTGGGAAGCAACCAAAGGTGACGTGTTTCTTCCAGGATTGTGTAAAATGGTTTCGCTCAAACTTGTATTTTGTGGCAGTGTAGATCGGAATACATTATGATCCTTGGAACTGTAATTCTTTCCACGCACCCTCACTTGCTTATTTTGATCTAATTTCCAATCAAGAATTTTATATTAGCAAATAAAATCTATAACATTTCCTCAGTAGATACTCAGTCATAATTGCTTACCAGGCTGGGTGAGGTGGGGATTTGATCTTGGAACAGTATTGACCTCACATCGGTTGTTAGCCAGAAGTTCAAAACTTGGTTGGAAATCAGTGTCAACCACAATATCGTGGAGATTTGACATTAACAAATGTTCTATATATAAGTTGTCATTACCAATGGGGTGGTAAACACTATCGCCTGAATCTACATGATAAACAGGAATTGTGAGCTTTCAGTATCGCCATTCCAAATACCAAGTTTAGGAAGCTTACCAGGCGTGGCAGTGTAAATACTGCGCAGAGACTGATTACTTAAATTTATCGTACGCATACAGTCTTCTCCATAAATTGGTTGACTGTATATTTGAACCAGAATATCTTGTAGTAAATTGTTTCTAATTTCCTCATTTTCACTTACATACCCTGCCAATCAGGGTATCATATAAATCAAAAACTATATATTCTACCAAGCGCTTTGAGACATTTCTCTGTATTAAATTGGCTGACTTTATATCTGAACATAAATAATATGGCAAAGTATGTGCTTGTATGTTACTTAATTTCAATTACACAGATTCAAGTCCACTATACCGTATAGGTACAAAAACTAATATTACATTAAAAAATATACACAAACATCACAGACTGGACTAACCTGATTCTTCTGATTCATTGTTAAAGTTATCAACATTTGATAACGGTGTTAGATGAGAATGGAGCAAATAATTACCTGCATCCATGTCAGGATTGATACAAAAGTAGTTATACAATATGAGGCATAATAATATACACAATTGTTGTGCGATAAATGTTCAGTATAGTTTATTTCATATGTCAAGTTACCGTTAATTGCTTGTAGAGGACCACGGCTGAGATGTGCTTCTTTCATCGTCCACAAACATTATTTGATCGACGAAGGTTTGGAACCTGTTTAAATAACAAATATACGGCATTAGCTATAAGGAAATTCATAGAGTGAACCTTGATAGAGTTTCTTATGATCTGAAGTGCGCGACATACATTGGCTCTGCTTTGGATTTAATCGGCTGAAAGAGGTTTTGGTAAACAATATATCTGGTTTCTGATTCTCCTTGCCACTAACTGCTCATAACAATGCATCTTCATGCAAATTTGGTGGATTAGATACATGTATAACTAACCAAAAGAGTAAAGAAAAACTTATTAATGTATACAAGATAACTTATAAGGAATCATAACAGCAGTCACATGAGATATCGTGTAAAATTCAAAAAACAATAGGGTACATATATCATTGTTGACGGATTTAGACTGGTGATTCTTTGTAGGATGGAGATTAGTCCTGTCTGAAAGAATATAATTGACATTTCTCCCACGAACCCTGCGTTTTGTATCTGGTTCGACAAAATCAACAAATTAGTCAAAAATAAATAGGGAAATGTTTACATGCAGCATCATCATGAGGATTAAAACCTTGTTCACTGGTGGCATCAGATGGATTCAAGGTTTTCTCAATATTACGTCCAAGAACACGCTTGAATCCTAAAATTGAACATAATGAGAAGAATGTCATGTACCATTTCTATCATGAAAACATTAAACAATCTAACCACACAGTTCTGGAGAATCAAGGGAAAATATCAAACAATCTAACAAAAATAGTTATGGAGCAACCAAGGTTTAAAAACAATACGTTGAGACTGTATTGTAAACTCCAAACAAAGTTTTTAAGTTCAGAAGCAGTACTGTAACTCCATTGTAATCCGTCGACTGAGGGAGAGAGAGAGAGGTGCATGATGATTTGGAAAAAGAGAGAGAAAATGATGTAACAAATTGGAGAAAATCATGCATGATTTGATTTGTTCAAATCATTTTCCATAGATGGCTTTATTTTTGAAATTCAAATAATAACCATATAGATTAAGATGGGTAAATTGAACTTAATTAGGTAGTCCATGGATCTAGCAAAATATATAGGATTTGGGTCATGGGTAAATTTTTTTACCTAAATTGTTAAATGGGTAAATTAGGGAGTAGTCATTATGTATTATAGATAATCCATCATTAGTGGAGTATCACTTAATTTTTATATATATTTTTTAAATATTTAACTGTATATCTGATAATTTTTAAAATTTAAGCATGAATCCTATTTCTAAATTTTTTAATATTTTTAGGTTCAATAATTAAAACATGACACCTGAACTTAGGGTTTTGGGCCTTAAACTTAAAGCCTAAACTATAATTCAAGTTTAGACCTTAATTCAATTAATTTTAAATTTAGGCGTGAACACTATTTGTACAAGTTTTTATATTTTAGGATTAAATGATTCATCATTTGAATTTTAAAAATATTTTAAAAAATGAATAAAAAAATATTTCGATTTAGAGCAAGGTCAAATATCATTGAACATAAACTCTAAAACTGTGGACTTTAATTCAACAATCTTGAAATTTTAGAAGATAATCCAATGAGAAAGAAATATCCCACATGTTGCTCCACTGATAAAGGAGTATCAGGGCTAGTACTCTCTTGTTGCTTCATTGAAAAAGGAGAATTAGAGTTTATACTCCATTGACAAAGGAGTATTTAGGCTGATACTCCGGTGAAGAGGAGTATTAGACTCATTGTAAAATGAGTGTCTAGTGAGATACTCCTTAACAAGTGGAGGACTCTATTGGAATGGAGTATCTGATAGATATTTTGGGCCAACTAAATCGTTGATGGGCAATAAAATATGGTTATGTAGGGTCTTCATCCAATAGTTTATAATTAATTTTTTTCAAAATTTTAAAATAATATATTTTAAAATATTATTAAAAATATTATAAATGTTTTTGACAAAAACAATGATGGAATACATAGTTTAAAAGGTCCGGGAAAAATAATTGCCTAGTAATTTAAACATATTGTTGGAACCAAATTTCGTCAAGGACGTGGTGCCAATATTAAGATCTGTAGATGGGTTTTTGTATAGAGATATAAGAAGAACTTGGTAAAGTGTTTGATATTTTATGATTATCTAGACTGTTCTTGAGGCAACAACATAATGTTAATTTTCATCTCCCTCTCTCAAGATGCCTACGTACCATTTACAGGGATCAAGTCTACGTAGTTCTTTAGGTTTATGAATCGTCTCATGATATAGTTTTAAAGCAATAATTTTCCTATCATTTAGTCATCATACGTATCATTATTTTATTGTTAGTGAAATGCTTGTAGAGGAAGATAAGTAAGTTCTATACACCACCACAACTAATATAATTGTGTTGCATTTACTCATGTTGATTCGATTGCATTCGGAGTAATACTTATAGATATTTGGACGCATGCCCAATAAGTGTTACTTCATTCACAATACTTTAGTATTCACATGATTAGACTCATGCCTAATAAGTGCTATTTTGTACGCAACACTTTGGTATTCAATCAATTAGACTTAGACCCAATAAGTGTTGTTTCGTATGTAACACTTTAATATTCACCTGATTATACTCCGACCCAGTAAGTGATATTTTGTACGTAACACTTCAGTATTCACCTGATTAGACCCAGGCCCAATAAGCGCTACTTTGTACACAATACTTAAGTGTTCACCTTCTTATGGATCAACACATTACAGTAAAGTGTACCCGACCATGATGCGACTTATCACTTTGAGCTTAGTAAGTGATGCGTATCATCAATTATAACTTAGAAAATGATGTGTATCAACACATCGAGCTTAGAAAATGATAATCACTTTCAACTTATTAAGTGATGCGCCTCATTACTTACTTAGTAAGTGATGCATATCATCACTTATAACTTAGAAAGTAATGTATATCAACGCCTTGATATTTCTAATACCAACACATATAAGAGCAACTTCAACATTGTTCTTGTGTATTGCTTAAAAATAATTTAAATTAATAGAATTCGATTTGTTTAAGAAACATTATAGTGTTGGACAACTCCCCTCATTAATTAATAAATTCCATTAACTCTTTTTTTCCCACTTTTTATAATTTTATTCTTTTTTTAATTTAAATAAAAATGTATCCCTAAAATTATAAAAATAATAACTATTATCTATAAAAATAAATTTAATAAAACTATGTATAATATTAGCATGGGAACTAATCTACTGGACTATCATTCTGAGTAAAATTAGCATATATTATATAAAGATTATCATTTCCGGGAATGACTGAATAGAGAGGAACTCATCCCCTGAGTCCATGTGTTTCATGATAATCGCACTGTCGATTGTAAGGCCGGCTCTCCGGGAGAGTCTGCATTGGCTTTGGCGGATAATAAAATGGCTTATCTTTGATCTCCTTCAGGATTTCCTCCCCAGTCCGGTTCAATGGTGTCCAATCTTGCTCCTTCCTAGGCTCCCTGACTTGCCTAGTTGGTCCTGGGTCACTCTTGGACTCTGTCTTGGGACCAAGTCTTTGAAATATAGGGGTATTCTGCACCACGTGGGTCTGTTGACATTATTTGAACTTTTTGTCTTGATGGTAACCCCCTTTCAATCGTCATTGGAGTTCTTGCTCCAAGATATCCCGTTCCGGATCATTCTCATAGCTTGGAGCACGTCAATTTCCTTGATGAACCTGGCAACCATGGAATAGGCAGCAGACAAGCTCCGAGGTTCTTTATTGATCAGTTCTACAATGTACCTTTCGTTATGATCCGGGTCTAGGTTCCTCCGGAAGATGCTTAGAGTTTCCCGCTCATCCAAGTTGGAGATCTTACTGATTGCTTCCTGGAAACACTTCATATATGCTGAGAGAGATTCGTTGTCATATTGACGATAGTCTCCAGATGGCACATGTGCAACTCATGCGTCTTGTTGTCTCGGAACCTCCTGAAAAAGGCTCCGCGGAATTCTTTCCAGCTGTGGATGCTTCGGAAGTAGATCCGGCTAAACCATCTCTGAGCCCTCCTTGAAGGAATATGCGAAGAATCTGGACTTGGTTAAGTCACTGTAGCAGTATATATGGGCAATTTGCTCGAAATAATTCAAGTGTTCTTTCGGATCCTCCAATCCGTCAAATGAATCAAAGGTATAATGTTTGAGGCCTCTTTCCGAGGAATTGCCTCTAAAAAATGGCTGAATGGTGTTAGAATTTCCCTAACTTCTATTTCAGAGCTTTTGTCCATCTTTCTTTGCAGTTTATAGATCATATCTTTGAGGTCTTTCTGCCCCTCCTCATCATCATCAGAAATGACCTCAGGGGTGGGGTCCCTCCGGGTCCTTTTTGTTCGAGACTTGGCTATTAGTCTCTCCTCTTCTAGCTGTATTTTTTTTTGAATCTTGAGCTCAAGATTTGCTTCCCCCTCTCTTCTTATTTGCTCTCTCATCTCTTCCAACCTTTTTTGCCTGGTTGCTTCTGTCTCTTTCTTATTACTTTTATCTTTCTGGTTCTTCTTTCCTTTAGCCCCGATTCGGTCAAAGACATATAGCTGGGATTGCTGAGAGTCCCCAGGCTCTTCCGGTTCCTCTTCCTGTTCAGCCTCTTCTTGAGCCCGGGCTTGTTCTTTCCTGTAGAGCCGGATTGCTTTAGTCAGTTCATCACTGGTTAGGTTGGCCTTGTACTCCTCTGCCACTGGGACTTTGGTATACTTGTATTGATTTAGGGTTGTACTACTCTCTCCATAACCGAGGTATGGTTTAATGGTTGCTCTTGCAGAGTGTCTCAATTTGCTCCTGAGTCCTATGCCTGTGAATGGTCATAGTCCTTGACCTGTTGCTTGTAGAGGGTCTACCATGTATACTCTTCCCTGCTCTAACCATTATCTTAAGTGCATAAACAACAATTGACCAAGATTTCAAGCTAAAAATGTGGATCTAAGGTTGCTCTTCAACAGTAGAAAAAATTACCCAGAATAACAACAAACAAACTTTATGGGTTTGGTTAACAATATTGTGGAATAAGTATAACTGGGTCTAAAACGCGAAGACAATATGCAAGCTAAAGCAGGTCCGAGTTCTAAAACAATCAAGACTATCTATACCGTACACATACATAACTTAAAATGACGAGCATACACAAACGTGATTTCAACTGACGAGCATACACAAACGTGGCTTAAATAAATATTATTCATAATTAGAAGAGAGTTAGGTTGCTTGGGTTCTTACAGATTAAAGAACTGGACTCTTTTAAGAGTTTGTTGGTGAAGGTGAATCTAGGGGCACCGAGACCCAAGGATGGAGAACACTTTTCTCATCGTACCAACCAGCATTGCTGCAATCAGCAGTACCAGAAGCTTTGTATGCAGACTCAGGGCTTCTCCATTTAGACCTACCTATTCACAAAATTGAAGTTAGACACATTGTTTGCATAATAATTTGGTTAGGAATAAGATATTAAAACAGATCTTGTAAGACCATTTCTGCCATGTTAAGTCTCTTCTGCCTTCGTTAAGCCCATAGAGTGTAACTGCTCCTAAAACTCCATCATTCCATGTCTCGAAATGTGGGCCAATGTTAAATTTTGTCAGACACCACGGTCGACTCTGGCTTAATTTTTATGTTTGTGTATAGTTTAAATTTGATTTTTGCATATTTATTTGTACTTGGTTTTTTAGGTTAAAAAATGGTGTAGATTTTGGGTGAAGATAATTTGATAGGTTATCTTATGCTGTTATGTGAGCCGGGTATTCAAAAATTTCGTATTTTTTACACGGGGATTACATATGGTGAAGTTTGTGTATATGTTTAATTGTCATTTGAAAGAGAATTTTGTATTGTACTTGAGCTTGGTTTTAAGGATTTCTTTGATTTTAGATGTTTTTACAAACTACGCGGGGAATATTGTATGCCGAAGATTATTTGTCTTCCTATGTTTATTAATTGCAATTTGGAATATTATATTAATTAATCATGTAAAGTGAGAATTCACAAATACTCGGTGATTAATTCATGTAAAGTTTATATTAGTGCATCAAAGTAATTTGTACGATGGTTTAAGTTTTATTTTACTGTTTATCTGTGTTGTGATCCCTCTGATTTTTTGATAATATTTGATAATGCAGAAAGAAACACCACTCGCGTTGGCCACATGATCTGCTCATCCAGGTAATATTACAAATTTTTAAGTACATTCATTGTATTCAATATAATGAGAGGGTTGTTTGGGATGGGGGATTATGAAGAAATTGAGATCGCCTCATCTTAGAACAAAGATAAAGAACTTGACTAGACGAAATTTACAAATAGCTTGACAACTATGGTCAACGACGGATGTACATGGTGTGTCAAGTGACACACCATTTTTTAGGGAAGAATTGCTTTTTTTTAACAAGTATACATAAAATACAATATTTTATATGTCCCCACACCCCTTATCTTCATTTTCTAAAAGCAAATTTTCTTGTGTTTAGTTGTAGTTCATAATTAAAGTAGGAGATTTTAATAATTTGGATTAATGATGTTTTGATATTAATAGTCCTAAATAGGTGCTCACTTAACTTGAGTGAGTATTAAGAGATTTTATTATTTGAGTGAGTATTAAGAGATTTTAAATAAAAATTCATGAGTAATTACATAATTTGATTAAAAATTTTGAACTTCGCCATTAAAAATACACATCCTATTCATAAAATCACGGTCTCTAAATATGTACTTATGCACATTTTTCTCTTTTAATAATATTATACTTTTTAAGTTCTTATCTAATTTCTTTGACTAACTTTTATTTAAATTAGGCAAGTTTTGACGGCGATAGATAAATATTTATTAATATTAGATACTTAAACTTGGAAATTATAGCATGTTAAAGTTAATTTCATATTTTTATTTGATTTTTTACTTAATAACTACAAAATTGAAAAATTAAGGTCAAAATTTGATTAATTTAACTAAAAATTATTCAAACATAACTTAAGAAAATTAAATATACAAAATATTTGAGAATAGAGGAAAAAATTATATATAAATAATTTTGATATATGGCACACCATTCCTCATTTGTTGGATCCGCCATTGTGTGGTCACAATTAGGACGTTAGATAGTATCAATGGTTTATAGGAGAAAGTGCTATGTAAATTGGATATAGGAAATAGGGCAATCTTATAGAAGGGATAAGAAAGCCTCTGAACATAAAAATGAAACGGATGGAAGTATTAATAATAGTGAACACAATGTTGGACAAACTACAATATATTTGTATTGGACCAAAATGAGAAGGCCCAAGGAATTATATTTAGGACAGTTGTTACCTATTAATGTAAAGCCCAAGAAGGTCCACTTTGTATTAAAAAGCCCATTTGGGGACTTAGTATAAATAAGACAGAACAACCCCATTTTAAGGGGTTGGCTCATTAAGTAAAGAAGATCATCTCCTAAAATTATAGTCTAATAATAATAGTAATATTATTGGTACATCATTTGGCGCTAGAAGGAGGGGCTTTACTTTCTAAGATCCAACCAAAGATGATCGTTGAAGAGATTGATCCGGCAACAGCCGGACCAACTCAGGAAAAAGAATCACTGGTAGAGGTTATCTCCAATCCAAAGGGTCACGAGGCACAAGGGCCGCCCAAACAGTCGACTCTGAAGCCGAAGTGTTTGTTTCCCCCCTTGAGGAAGGATCTCATGATCAGATGCCGAAATCATTACAGGCTGCTCAGCGAGACAAGAAGAGGAAGCTCAAGTCGGATCAAAGACAAAGGATCTAGACATCCAAAGGAAAAAAGTGTTGTCAAGTGATATGCTGCTTCACCTTGAGAAGATTGAGAGGTCGAAGGTTGAAAACAATGAGGATCCGGGGGATTTGCCATACTCTGATGAGGAACTGGAACTCCTAGAGCGGGAGACACAGATGCTGCTGGCCAAACTTGAATGACAGCGTGAAACCATCGTCTCCGGTATGAGCTTCAGCAAGCTTTGATTAAAAATCAAGAGCAGGGCCATGATCATTGTGCCGATGATGAAGACGCCGATTACGAGTATGAGCTGTCAGCTGAATCGACATACTCACAATCTCGAGGACGTCGACAACGCACAATATCATCTGCCGACGCTTCCCAGCAAACTACGTCCACAGAATCTATCTCCCACGAAGAGTTTGCCAAGATGTAAGAAGAAATCGCGCAGATGCGTACAATAATGAGAAGCCGGTCTGGATTTGAAACTGTATCTGAAAGCCCCTTATCATTGGTTCTTGAAAAAGCACGCATCGACAGAACATTGAAAATGCCTGCTCTCGATCATTTCGACGGATCCTCGGACCCATTAGCATTTCTAAACACATTTGATGGTCGCATGGCTTTCTTCAGCCACTCGGAGATCGCTAGGTGTCAGTTCTTCTCCACTTGCCTTCAAGGCACGGCCCTCCGATGGTACAGTAACTTGCCACCTTGGTCAATCGACTCGTGGACAACTCTGAAAAGCAAGTTTCAAGCCCGATTTTCCAGCAACTACAAAGGAATCAAAGTTACAGCATCCTTGATGACAATGCACCAACGCTCCAGCAAAAGTCTCAGGAGTTTCTTAACCCGGTTCAGGGAAGAGATAGCAGAAATTCCAGACTTAATAGAACATATGGCTGTCAATTTCCTGACAGCAGGTATCGATAAATCCAGGCATGGCCTGCTATTAGAAGAAATCTTTGAAAAAAGGCGAAAAACCCTACATGCCGCGTTCCAGATTATAGAACATCGCATGATGCTTCAAGAAGCAGTAAGTTGTATACAATCTCCACGGAGGTCGTCAAAATATGACCGACGCTGAAGCTACAATCCACGATCCCCCGCGAGGGAAAGGCGCCGAGAACGCCGTAGGTCACCCCCACCACGCACATCGGACCTCCCTCCGAGGGATAGAAGAGAAAGATATTGGCAGCCCCACAATCGATCTGAAAAAGAGTTCACTAAACTCAGCACCGAAAAAACAATAATTTTGGCGGTGTTAAAAACAAAACCGGATTATCGCCCTCCAAGACCCATGAAACCAGGAAGACCCCCGAGCTCCAGATATGGTGAATATCATGAGGATACTGGCCATACAACAGAGCAATATTTTCAGCTTAGCAATCTCATTGAAGGAAAAATTCGTCGAGGACAACTAGTCCACTATGTGCAACACGATGATGAACCCAGTCGTCACCATCGAGGCGAGGACGATCGTGTAATCGACGTTATTTTTGGCGGTATAGCCGCCGGGGGCCTCTCCCACAATTCTCGCAAGCTTTTTGCTCGAGAAGTTTTTAATGTCAATCCCTCGGTAACTAAACGCCCTCGAGCGAATCCCTCCCCAGTCATCTCTTTCTCCGATGATGATTACCGCCCCGGTCTCATCGAAGGCCATCAGGATGCTCTTGTCATCACAACGCGTGTGGGAAACAACACGGTTAAGAAAATGTTGGTTGATAATGGTAGCTTCGTCGATGTGTTATATCATCATGCTTTTTCCCGAATGGACATAGGAGATCGAAGACTCGAGAACTCCCGAACCCCGTTATACGGGTTTACAAGCAATGAGGTTCATGTGGTAGGAACCATCGACATGCCAGTGCTTTTTGGTTCTCCACCCTGTCAGATTTGGAAAATGGTCAAATTCTACGTGATTAGTGCTTCCTCAAGTTTCAATGCCATATTGGGGCGAACAACGATTACTGCACTCCGAGCTATAACATCTATCTCCCACTTAAAAATAAAATTTCCCACAGATTTCAGCGTGGGAGAGATGATTGGTGATCAAGTAACAGCAAGACAATGGTACTTAACCACTGTGTCTCCAAGAAAAAATGTTGACGAAGAGTTAGATGTTAATCAGGTGCTTGACATCGACCCCAGGGACCTTATGGAACCACCCACTAGCAATTCTTGCTCTCCCGTCGAAGAAACTGAAGAAATAGAAGTGATCGAAGGAAATCCTGAGAAAACTACAAGGCTTGACAAGAATCTCCCTGATTAATTAAAAAAAGATATCACGTGCCTTATCAGTGAATTTTCTGATATTTTCGCCTGGGATCCAAAAGATATGCCTGGAATTCCCAAGGCCGTCGCTCGACACTCTTTGCACATCAGTAAAAACATCAAGCCGGTGAGGCAAAAACATCGTACATTCTCTGCCGAGAAAAGGGCAGCCATCGACCTAGAGATCAATAGATTACTCGAGGCCGGTTTCATCGAGCCAGTACAATTCCCCACATGGATCTCGAATGTGGTCCTGGTCAAGAAAAGTAATGGAAAATGGAGAATGTGCATCGATTACTCAGATGTTAATAAGGCATGCCCTAAAGACTTTTATCCACTCCCGAACATCGATCAACTTATTGATGCAACATCGGTAAACGAACTTCTCTCTTTCATGGATGCCTTTTCGGGGTACAATCAGATTAAAATGGACTCACAAGACTGGCAGCAAACCGCATTCATCACACACCGGGGAGTCTTCGGATACCGAGTGATGCCTTTCGGCTTAATCAACGCCGGAGCTACTTTTCAACAAATGATGGATAAAATATTCGGCACACAAATTGGGAGAAACATGCTGATATATGTCGACGACATGATCACAAAGTCGACGATTTCCTCCGACCATGTGATAGACCTCCGCGAAATGTTTGAAAACGCAAGAAAAAACAACATGAGGTTAAACCCATCTAAATGCTCGTTCGGTCTTACAGCCGGAAAATTCCTCAGTTTTCTGGTTACACAAAGAGGTATCGAGGCAGATCCATCCCAAACAAGAGCGATCTTGGAAATGGAAAATCCAAAATCAGTAAAAGATTTGCAAAAGCTAACCGGTTGCATCGCCGCACTTCGAAGGTTTATCCCACAATCGTAAAAAAGATGCCTCCCCTTTTTCTCAGCAATAAAGACAGCTTCCAAATCATCACACTTTGAGTGGAACGAGGAGTGCGAGAAAAATTTCTCCGAGCTAAAAGTATTCCTTACATATCCACCCATCCTTACTCGACCCTTGCTAAATGAGCCTCTGAAGGTATACCTCTCTGCATCCGATGAAACGGTCGTGGCCGTACTGATTCAAGTCAATGAAGTAAAAGAAATCCCAGTATATTACATTAGCCACTCTCTTCGAGATGCCGAAGTCAGATATCCGCAAGTAGAAAAATTGGTCTATACCTTAGTTGTCGCAAGCCGAAAACTTAAACATTATTTCCAGCGAAGGGAGATGCATGTGCTTACAAATCAACCCCTGAAGAGGATCCTACACAAACCCGACATGACGGGTAGACTTGCCGCATGGACGATCGAGTTAAGTCAGTTCTATATCGAGTATAAGCCTCGAACTGCGATAAATGCCCAGGTTCTTTCAGACTTCGTTGCTGAGTGTCAGTTTCAGGCCAAAACCCAGAGTTTCGACGAAAATCATTTAAGACCATGGTTGCTATTTAGCGACGGGTCATCGACGGCTGACTCCGCAGGAGCAGGAATTATTTTAATAAGTCCGGGGGGATTCAAAATCCAGCAAGCCCTAAAGTTTGAATTTTCGGCAATAAACAATGTCGCCGAATACGAGGCACTCATCGCAGGCTTAAAACTGGCTATGAATCTTGAAGCTGAAATTATTGATATATTCGGAGATTCTCAGTTAGTCTCCAAGCAAATAAGCGGGGAATTCAAGGCACATAACGAGAAAATGGCTCAATACCTGGCAAAAGCACAAGAAATCCTCAATAAATTCCCCTCATGGAAACTTTCCAATATCGACAGAGAAGAGAACCAATGGGCCGATCATTTGGCCAAGTTAGCCTCCTCAAGTCTTCCAATCAATCCCAATCCAGTGTACGTCGATGTCCTAGCTACTCCCGCCATCGATGAGCTTTCTATCAACCAAATCCAGAATAACTCCGAATGGCGAAAACCGTTTCTCGAGTACATTATCGACAACAAACTCCCGAGCGAGAAACGCGAAGCTCGCTCACTTATGTTCAAGGCAAGAAATTACTATGTAATTGGTTCATCGCTGTACTGGCGCGCCCTATCTGAACCACTACTCCGATGTCTGACATTAGAAGAAGCCCACCTAGCGATGGTCGAGGTACACACAAGAATCTGTGGCGAACATCTCGGAGGAAAGAACTTGGCTCTCAAAATAATCAGGCAAGGTTTATATTGGCCCACAATTCGGAAAGACTGCGAGGAATATGTCAGAAAATGCCAAGCATGCCAGCTACATGGAAACGTGGATCACCGACCCACGACAAAGCTCAATTATGTCCTCGTACCATGCCCTTTCTTCCAGTGGGGCATCGATATCGTAGGGCCCTTTCCAAAATCTAAGAACCAGTGCCAATATATAGTGGTAGAGGTGGATTATGCTACGAAATGGGTTAAAGCGAAACCACTTTCAAAGATCAGAGAGAAGGAAATGATTGAATTTTTCATGGAATATGTGGTATTTCGCTTTGGAGTTCCGCGAATCCTAGTTTCAAATAATGGCATAGTTTGTGGGGGCTCAATTTGAGAAAACTTTAGAAGAGTTAAAAATCCAACATATCAAGGCATCAGTGGCATATCCACAAGCCAATGGACTGGCAGAGATAACGAATAGAACCATCCTACAAGGGTTAAAGAAAAGAATTGAAGAGATTCCCCGCTGCTGGGTCGACGAACTACCAAATGTGCTGTGGTCATACAGAACGACCCCTCGAAGCTCCACAGGTGAGACCCCCTTCTGCCTAGCGTATGGCATCGACGCGGTCTTACCGGTTGAAATAAGCCTAATTTCCCCAAGGGTCGAAGTTTTCAATCCCTCCCTCGCACTCGAGGGTGTGCGGTTTCATAATGACTTGCTAGAAGAAGCAAGAGAGGAATCTCGTCTACGCATGATCGCACAGCAAGAGAAAACTGAAAATTATTTTATCAAAAAGGTCAGGAGCTAAAACTTCAAGATAAGAGACCTCGTCCTCCGGGACTCCGCGGCATCCCAGCCCACTGTCACTGGGAAGCTCAAGCCAACATGGGAAGGCCAGTACAGAGTTTCGAAGGTCGTTAGCACGGGAACTTATGAGCTCTCGCACCTCGACGGTCAGCCTATCAAGAACGCCTGGAACGGCATCCACCTCAAGAAATTTTATTAGTAACATACTCCTATGTGTAATACTTGAAACTCCAAGGCTATAACTTCCCTACAAAAATTAACCCTCGATACAATGAGGGTCGTTATGAGATCCCCATCAAGGGACACTTAATTTATGATAATAGTTGTCTTTTGAATTCTCAGCCATACTTAAAGGCCCTTCAAATAAGAAAAAGACACCCACACAAAGCACGAGTTGAAACTCTTTAAAAAAAACACATAACATAAACATATCAAGTTTTCGATCTTTTCACTGAAGACAAACCTAGTTCATATCCTAAACTTAAGCATTTTTTAAACGGAAGCCGGGAAACTAACAATACAATACTTACTAGTAGCAGGGTACATACTACATCTACAATATTCAGATTAAGGGGAATTCTAATGCCACAAATTAAAGGAATAGATTGTCACCCAAGCTAGGGCTCAATTTCTACTCTTACCATTCAACATTTGGGTGTTTAGACACTTAAATTTTATCACAAGATACAACATAATCCGGGAGTACAGCTTTGATTTGAGAATAATCTCGCAAAACTGTAAAATTTTGTCTCTAAGTAGATACCATTACCGAAAATACCAACAGGAATATCAAAAGTTTAAAATCCAACAATTATAAAAAGTCTAAGAGCATTATCATTACATCACAACGGGGCATTCCCCGCCTTCAAACATCATCGTGAGGAGGAGGATCCTGGGTAGTCTTCCTGGCTTGAGTAAAATCACGAGTGTAATCGTCGAAGGAGTGACCAGCTATATCAACCCCGGCACTCGACAATCTGGTCAAACAACGACCATAACCATCGCCCAACGCCCTTGCGATATCTTCAACGCTCTTCTCCAACTCCAACTTCATATGACAGTTATCCTCGATCAGGGTTTGGTTGGAAGCAGCTAGGTCCGCAAGATCCTTCTCAGCCTTCTCCCGCATCCTCTCCTCATCATCACTCGACAAACTAGCTTTACGTAAAGCTTCCTCCAATTCAGCTACCTTCCTGTTAAAATCATCACGCTTCGCTTCCAACTCTTTAACCCGTGTACTCAGACGAGTATTAGCCAACGTCAACTCGCTTGCCCGACGGTCCGAAGCCACATACAAATCTTCGAACTTCTTTTTCTCTCGAGTCATCGAACCAAGATCAACGCTAAGCTTATAACTCGCCACGCCGTCACAATCATTCTTAAATTCACTCATAATGTAAGTGAAATCCGAAAGGAACTAAAAACAAAACAAAATACATACGTTAAAACGTAACTACAAAACCAAATAAGAAATAATATGGAGGATGGAGGATCCGAGATACATACCCGACCAGCACGACCCATACATCTTTCCACCAAATCACTGTGCTTCTTGGCAGAATAAGACACCATATCTTGAGGAAGCTGGAAGGCCCTGAAGACCTGCAACGGCACTGCCGAGCCCCCGGTCCATCTCTCATTTGGTTGAACCTCAACACATACGACTTCCTTCGATGCATTGACATCTGAAGACGTCTTCAAAAGCCCCTTCCCTCCGACGATTGTCAGCATTTTATTTAAGGGAGCACGCTCAGCCATGACCCTCGCACCATCGACATCCGAACGCTGCCGCTTTCTGGGCATCAGCTCTGGAGCATCCGTAACAACTTCTTCACGATCCTCGACCACCCGATCACCATTGTCATCCAGCAACTCAATGGAAACAGACCCACCAACTTTAGAATCCCCAACCCTCGGCCCCTCGCCAGCTGGCCCACTTGCCTTCTGAATTAAGAACATCACAACATTGTCCATTTTTTTTCCCTCGAACTCCGCTATCAAGAACGTTCTTCAAAGAACTTCCAGCAACTGCAGGAAATATAATTCTTAGTTTAAGAAGAAAAGAGAGATAAAAATAAACAGACAACACAACAAGAGCAAAAAATTAGATATAAAGGGAACATATCCTTACGGGAATGACTCTCCAAAAACACATTGTCCTTCCGCTGCAAATGGGAATACAAAGACATCGACCCATGCAAATCATCCAAAAATTCAGAATTATACTTGTCTAATCTATTCAAGCCATCAAGGGCCTCTCGACTAACAGGACGACAAGACTGTACAAACTCCAAGTCAGGACCCCCAAAATACAGTCACTTAGCATGATACCCCGAGTTTGATGAACGAACACTAACTATCTTCATTCGCTTATGACGCGAATCAAAATAAACTTGACCTTCGTGGTACCGGACCCCATAAATAGAAAATAATAACGGATTTCTAGGAACCCGACCCTTTTCGTGACACAAAGCAATAAAGCCATTTACTTGAGCAACAGAGTTTGGAGTCAGTTGCGCAACTCCACACCCTATCGCTTCAAAAAGGGCCAACTGAAAAGGGTGCATCGGAAGTCGAAGCCCAAAGTCAAACAACAACAAAGGAATTCCATGCATACCATACTCTGGCATCATCCAGACCCGATCATTAGGACCCGGAACCCGATACCTATACCCGTTATCAAAATCGACCCAGTTCTCTAATTTACTCACGGGCTTATTCACATAAAAACTAATATAATCTAAACTCGGTTTATCCCCAAATTCACGCCTACCCATCGATAAATTATCCGCTAACTTTCGTTTCTTAAATGCTATAGTCCGGGGACTCAAGGGAGCGGGATCCTGAGGGGCACAATCGTCTCTAAACAATTCACCCTCATTCATAAAGTCAAAAGAATTGCAGTTCGCTAAATTTTCGGGAATCTCTAGGTGGTCAAGATTAAGCAAAGATTCTTGATCCCCCTCATCGAGAGGCCTCTTCTCAGGATTCCGGTCAGATACGGTCTCAATAGAGGCCGAAGAACTATCCATAACACCGGAAGGAAGAACAAAAAAAAAGAGATAATAAAAGAAGAAGATGAAAACCCACACGACAAACGGAACCGAACTGGACTTGATACCACAAAGCAAGTTAAGGGAACAAAAGAAAAGAAAAAGAGAAGGACAGTGATGAAAAGGAACTTACAGTCGGGAGATGGAATGGCTGAGCAGCGGTTGAATCTTTAACAAATCCGGAGAGAAACTGAAGGGTCTTTTTTTGGCCTCCCCCAATAAAAAAAAAGAGAAGAGAGAAAGAAATAATGAAAGAGTGAAAGAAAGTAAAAAAAAACAACAAATAAAACACAGCAGTTCCACACGCGCTAAACGCATAAAAAAAATGATCAAACTTAAGAGTTTCTGATTTTATTTTATTTTATTTTTCTTCTTGTTTCTTTTCATTTTTCTCAGGTATAAATCAGAAATAGCAAATCTAAAGATATTGCAAGAAAAGGGGGGGACAAATGTTGGACCAAAAGGAGAAGGCCCAAGGAATTACATTTAGGACAGTTGTTACCTATTAATGTAAAGCCCAAGAAGGCCCACTTTATATTAAAAAGCCCATTTGGGGACTTAGTATAAATAAGACAGAACATCCCCATTTTAAGGGGTTGGCTCATTAAGTAAAGAAGATCATCTCATAAAATTATAGTCTAATAATAATAGTAATATTATTGGTACATCAGTTTGTTTGAAGTAGATAAGCTAAATAATTGTTGGGGGGGTTATGAGGAAATTTACATCTACTCATCTTATTAACAGAGATAAAGAACTTGGCTCGACGAAATTCACAGATAGCCTGGCAGCCTTTTTGTTTCAGTGACATTCCATTTGCTAATTTGAATTAAATTGTTTGAACAAACGAGCAATACCAAAAAATTAGAAAGATAAACAGATGAAATTAGCAAAAAAGAGTAATTCCTGCTCTGTGAGTGAATTCTGATCCCACACAAGTGAAAGAGGTTAAATTAATAGCTTTGGTTTCTACTGTTTAACTAAGGTTTAACGAGAGACTGATGTGTCTGACATGATAACATGATGTCGGTGGAAGAATATAGCAACAAATTTGATGCTATAGGAAGCACTACTTACCTTTCTGCAACAAATGTCGAAAACTTTGAACAAGTAGGTCCTAACTAGTTCATGTGGTGAGCTTTCTTTTTGTGTGTGTTTCTTAAATATAGTTTCTATATATAGTTTCTTTCTCTATCAGACTACTTAGCCTAGTTCATTGTGCATAATTGATTTTTTTTTAACTTCCACATCTTTGATGACATTCTTGAGGATCGGCCGAGTTCTTGTGCACTGTCAAGAACTAAACTACTTCCGACTTATGATCTAAATGGCATTTAAATTGCAGGTGGATTCCTTATACCCGGTCTATTTAAGGATCTCCAAGTTCTGTAAATTTTCAAAATTTTCAGGTCTCAAATATTGGTGATGGCAGTGAGAGTTTTTTTTCCAATTGAAAGTGATTTTTGGTAGTCTGCATTATATAGGCCTGGTGGATCATTACGAGTGCTCTCGACCATTTCCATGTCTGCTTCCAAGCTCTTCTTAGGGAAATTCCAAGAGTTTGGTCCAAATTTGGACCGAACCCCTCTCCAACTCCAACAGTTTGGTCTAAATTTCGGTCCAAATCTCAAAATGTTTATTAAATTATTTTAAGGTGTTATAATAAATATATTATTTTTGTATGATGTAAGATATTATCTATATAGTTTTTTTTATTATTATGAATTACTTATTTTATTTTAAAATTGTTAATAAATGAATAATAGTTACGGACAATATTTTGACTATCTTGGAGGAAGTCGATTTCATTTATCGTACTAAATTAATAATTTAGTTCTCATCATATTTTCATTTATGTTGTATTTCAAATTAAGTTTTATGTGTTGTAATCTTTATTTTAATGTTTGAATGTATTCGTAATTTGAATTCAAGAAATGCAATGATATTAATTTAATTACGTTTAAATATTTTTTAATTTAAATTATTATTTAAATAAATAATAATATCATCCTAATATCGGTTAATTGCATTTATAAATACCCCAAAATCAAAACTTTATGTAATAAATTAAAAGAAATACATTAAAAACTATTATTTTAATCTCGGTCCAAATTTGGACCGATGAATAGTGTTGGCCTAAATTTAGGTTGACACTATTCATCGGTCCAAATTTGGACCGAGATTTAGGCCACTATTGGGTGAATTTGGACCGAAATCGGTCCAAATTTAGACCTTTAGGCCACTCTTGGAGTTGGCCTTAAGACTAATGAGGCATAAATTTATTGGATAAACTTAACTCTTTGTGTTATAAGGAATGTTCACTATATTCATAGAAACTGATAATGTATTTGTTTTAGATACATGTATGTTAGTTGATATTCTCCTGATAATTCATGGGGAAATAAGTATTTAAAGAGTATTGTATTAATCATAAATTAGACAAGTAATACAAGAGATATAGTTCTATATTGTGTTCAGCACTTTACATACTAAAATCATACTGTAATCATACACAAAAAGCAAATAGATTGTTATCAGAGCCTACACCATGAATAACTCTTTTGCTGTTCCAAAACTTACCAAAGAAAATTATGGACACTGGAGTATACGCATGAAAGCACTGTTGGGGTCGCAGGAGGCATGGGACATTATTGACAAAGGATACGAGGAACCTGAGAATGAAGGAACTATGAACCAGGCTCAGAAAAATGCTCTAGCAAAGGCACGGAAACAAGATCAACAAGCTTTATCAATTATACACATGGGCTTAGATGTAGACATGTTTGAAAAGGTGGCATCAGCAACAAAATCAAAGGAAGCCTGGGAGATTTTGCAGAACAATTTCAAAGGAGTTGACAAAGTTAAAAAGGTACGATTACAAACCCTACGCGGTGAATTTGAATCATTACATATGAAAGAAACAGAATCGGTTTCAGATTATTTTACAAGATTCTCTTCTACCGTAAATCAAATGAAGAATTATGGAGAAAAGTTAGAAGATGCTCGTGTCAATGAAAAGATATTAAGATCTTTGAATACAAAATTGCAACTTGTTGGCATATCCATTGAAGAATCAAATGATACAGAAATCATGACCACTAATCAACTCATGGGATCATTACAAGCATATTCAGAAAGATTATTGAAGAAGGAAGAAGTGGATTCTCAGGTGTTAAAAACTAATGCTTATGTTGAAGATAAAGAAAAGCTACTGTACTCAAAACATACTAGAGGAAGAGGCCGTGGACGTGCAAATCAAAGTTTTAATCGAGGCAGAGGACTAGGATATGTAAGTAATAGATTTAAAGGAAGAGAGCAGGCAAATCAACAAAACTGGTGTGGACAAGGAAGTAGCCGTGGCAGAGGCGGCAGAATGACCACAGACAGAGGTTCAGGCAGAGGTTCCAGATCAAATGAATGTTACAACTATGGAAAACTTGGGCATTTTGTAAAGGATTGCTGGTTTAACAAAAGGGTTGAAGAGAAGGCTAACATAGCTGAAATAGGAGAACAACAAGATGGAGTTTTGTTAATGGCCAGCAAAGAGATGATTCAAGAAGAAGATGGAATTTGGTACCTTGACAGTGGTGCTAGCAACCACATGAGTGGGCTCAAACATCTCTTTACTGATTTAAGAGAAATAAATTCTGGATTTGTGTCTTTTGGTGATGCATCAAAGGTTGAAGTCAAAGGAAGAGGTGAAATTTGTTTTTCCAGAAGGGAAGGCAGACAAGGAAAAATTGAAGATGTTTATTATGTTCCGGAGATGAAAAATAATATTCTTAACCTCGAACAACTACTGGAAAAAGGATACTCAATTTTCTTGGAGGATAAAGTTATGTTTTTGAAGGACAAAAATGGAAGAGTAATTGCTCGTGTGGAAATGACACAAAATCGGATGTTCAAATTAAATTTGAGAAATATACAGGAAACTTGTATGCAAGTGAAGATGGTGGACAAAGCAACTTTGTGGCATAGGAGACTTGGACACCTACACTATGGTGGTCTAAAAGAGATGTCAAACAAAGGTATAGTTCATGGGATTCCAAGCATGGATTTTCCAGGAAGTTTTTGTGAAGAATGTGTATAGGGGAAGCAAACAAGAAACTCCTTCCAAAAGAAGGCAATATATCGTGCTACAGAACCTCTCGAATTGGTGCATACGGATATTTGTGGTCCTATCACACCTAAATCATTCAGCTCCAAAAGGTATTTTCTTATATTTATTGATGACTACTCTCGAAGAACATGGGTTTATTTTTTAAAAGAGAAATCTGAGGCATTAAGAGCATTCAAGAAATTTAAAGTTTTGGTTGAAAAGAAGACGGGAATGCATATCAAAGGATTCCGTTCGGATAGAGGCGGAGAATATACATCAAATGAATTCACTGAATATTGTGAAGAATAGGGCATTAGAAGGTTCTTGACAGCCCCATATTCACCACAGCAGAACGGCATGGCCGAAAGGAAAAATCGAACAATCTTAGATATGGTAAGATCAATGTTGAAGAGAAGAGCAAAGAACTGCCAAAGGAACTCTGAGCTGAAGCTGTTCAGTGTGCAGTTTATATTCAAAATCGGTGTGTACACTCAAATTTGGGAGATAAAACACGTCAGGAATTGTGGAGTGGAAAGAAACCTACTGTATCACATTTAAAAGTTTTTGGAAGTGCTGCATATTCTCATGTACCAGATCAGAAAAGAACAAAGCTGGACGACAAGAGCAGAAAATTTATTTTTATTGGATATGATGAGAAAACAAAAGCTTACAGGCTTCTTGATCCAGCTGCTATGAAGGTGTTTGTTAGTAGAGATGTGAAGATACAAGAGGATGATGCATGGGACTGGAATAAAACACCAGAAGAAGCAGCACCAATTTCAAAAATTTCACCAACAAGCTTTAATACACCTGAAGAAGCAGAATCTGACGAGGATGAACACAGAAATCCTAGAACACGAGACTTACAGGACATATATTAACATGGTGAGGTACACTTAGTATGTTTGGTGGCTGATGCAGAAAGTATATATTTTGGAGAAGCTGTGCAAAATAAGAAGTGGCAGGCTGCGATGGATGAAGAAATTAAAGCTATTGAAAAGAACAAAACTTGGGAACTTGAATCCCAGAAAATTGTAAGCCAATTGATGTTAAATGGGTTTATAAGAAGAAAATGAATGTACAGGGAGAAATAGAAAGATACAAGGCACGTTTAGTTGCTAAGGGCTACCGTCAAAAAGCCGGGATCGACGATGATGAAGTCTTCGCACCCGTGGCAAGAATGGAAACAATACGACTTCTGATCTCACAAGAAGCTCAATATAAGTGGCCTATTTACCAAATGGACGTAAAGTCGGCTTTTTTAAATGGAACGCTCGAAGAGGTAGTGTACGTGAGCCAGCCACCTGGATATGTAAAGGCAGGAAATGAAGGAAAGGTGTTGAGATTATATAAAGCGCTTTACGGTTTAAAACAGGCACCACGAGCATGGAACACTCGTATTGATGCCTATTTCAAGAAGAATGGATTTGTGCAGTGTCCTTATGAAGCTGCTTTGTACGTCAAAGAAAGGCAAGGTAATTTGCTACTCGTTGCACTCTACGTGGATGATTTAATTTTTATGGGAAACAATGAAAGTATGATCAAAGAGTTTAAATAAAAAATGACACAAGAATTCGAGATCACAGATTTGGGTTTGTTGAGATTTTTTCTCGGAATTGAAGTAAAGCAAGATAAGTCCGGTTTTTTTATATCACAGGAGGCTTATGCTAATAGTATTTTGAAGAAATTCAAGATGGAACATTGTAATCCAGTTGGAACACCTATGGAAACGGGCACAAAACTTTCTAAATTTGAGGGAGGAAAGTCAGTAGAAGCAAATTTATATCAGAGGTTGGTTGGAAGCTTGAGGTATCTTACCTGCACTAGGCCTGACATTGCATATAGTGTTGGTATTGTAAGCAGATTTATGGAAGATCCAAAATAGTCACATTGGAAAGCAAATAAAAGGATTCTGAGAGATATTAAAGGAACAAAGTCACTGGGATTGTTTTATTCAAGTACTACAGACTATAAGCTAATGGGATACTCGGATAGTGATTGGTGTGGAGATGTGGATGATCGTAAAAGTACTACTGGATATATGTTTTTATGGGGGAAACAACGTTTACATGGTATTCTAAGAAGCAGCCTATAGTTTCATTATCAACGTGCGAAGCAGAGTATGTGGCAGCTTCTTGCTGTGTTTGTCATGCTATTTGGTTAAGAAGGCTTATTAGTGAATTGAGTCTTCTGCAACAAAAGTCTACTGAAGTTCGAATTGATAATAAGTCAGCAATAGAGCTTGCAAAAAACCCAGTACATCATGAAAGGAGTAAACACATTGATGTTAGATTTCATTTTATCCGTGATCATGTGAAGGAGAAGAATGTGCATTTACGTGATGTTGTTAGTCATGATCAGATCGCGGATGTGCTTACTAAACCGTTGTCCAGAAATTTATTTGATACGTACAAGAGGTTAATGGGAATGAAAGATCGAAAGGAGTTAGTTTAAGGGAGGAATATGTTGGATAAACTTAACTCTTTATGTTCTAAGGAATGTTTTGGAAGGCTGCACTATATTCATAGAACCTGATAATGTATTTGTTTTAGATACATGTATGTTGGTTAATATTCTCCTGATAATTCATGGGGAAATAAGTATTTAAAGAGTATTGTATTAATAAGAAATTAGACAAGTAATACAAGAGATATAGTTCTATATTGTGTTCAGCACTTTACATACTAAAATCATACTGTAATCATACACAAAAAACCAATAAAATCATGATTCTAGTACACATATACTCATCGTGATTAAATTTTAAGGATTATGGAATGGATCTTTTACAGATTCCTAAAAGATAAAACATTCTTCCATTAGGTTGATGAAGATACTGACAAACCAATCGTATAACTCACTTGACCAAACAAAAGAGAAACAGCTAGCTTGGAAGAAAAAAAGGATGACAGCAGCTCAAATATGGATAACATATTACCTTAACAGTGCATATGATCTCGTAAAACACAGTCAAAAGTTTACATAAATTGCTAAATAAAAAAAAATTAAGGTGATATTTACAAACAAATCTTCAAAGTGTCTGAGCAGTAGCTTTGTGCAGTGGTTACGTTTTACCAAACCACAAACTATGTAGAACTTGTAGTGATGAAACAAGGAAGATATAACCAGTAGAATAACCCTCCTTTATCTAGAATTGGTACCAGCAATGCCTAGGAGTTTTGCTGAGGTTAAACCTAGAAGTCTTGCTGTTTCCTATCTTGTTAACATCTTCTAGAACAACAATGTCGATTGTTGATATATAAGGAGGTTCATTCAGTAGTACTATGGACAAGGTAGTTTCAACATTCTCATTCCAATCTGCTCCAGTCATCCAAACTGCATCCCTTTATTCGGGCTTGGGTCCCTCCTCCTTTATTCGGGCTTGGGACCGGCAATGTCAGTCTAAGACATGACACATGCGGAGTTCCCCCCCTCCCAACTTACTATGTATCTTGGCTTTTACAGACTGACTTCATTTATCCACACTGTATAAGTATCCTTCCCCATATTTGGTTTTGTGCACTTGCACACTCTCATGAACATCCACAGCTTTCAACATCTGCAATCTCGTATAAATTGTTATCATCACCCTACCCCTCACTTTATACAAATTGATTATTGTTTTTTCCATTTTTATCTCAATTGACCGGATAATGAAAGTCTGCTCCATAGTCATCCAAATTGCATCTCTTTATGAAAAGCTATGTATATCTTCTACATCCATTTAGTGATGGGAATTTTTCCAACAACAATAATAACTATATCTGAAGATACCTTTGCTTCTTCCTGTTGGAAAATTTCTGGTAGTCATCTGCATCAGTCCTCATCCTCTTGCGGAGTTGCTCTTGAAATATGTTACAACAACTAGGAACACTCTTAACTTGTGGAGGCTCATTCATTCCTGCAACTGCAAGTATAGGTAACTCTTGAACATCAGCAACAATTGTGTCATCCAAAATCACGTTCTGATCATGATTCTCAGCACCATCAAACTCTTTAAATAATTCATAGGTCCATCCATTCGTATCCCAATCATCTCCAAAGTCATCCAACCAGTTGTCAACACTTTTATCATCCAATATATCGAGACGAAGCTCCTTATCTAATTCAGCGCTCCAGCCATTTTCATCCCAGTCTGCTCCCGACCCATCAAAAGGTTGATCATCATGCTCACCGCCTCCCAACTGCCTCTCATAACCAAACACCACATTCAAATTTTCCTCATCATGTGGAAGATATGTATCTGCAAAAGTACCTGCTGCGACAATGACATCTGCGACTGGAAGAGCTACTTCTTTTGGGGAAAGTATATTTTAACCATGAGTATGGAAATCTTGCTTTGTTTTCGCTGCTTGATCGAACATCTCCACTTCCTTAATAATCTCACATATCACATGATCCTCAATCCCCGATAATGAATATTTATGCATAATCCAATGACCATGATCCTCATCAGTGATCTTCATCTTCTTAAGCTTATCGACATTATCTCTATAAAAGTAAACAATTTCTTGTGCCCAACTTTATCCCCTGCGATATTATTTACAACGCGAGTGTTTTGAGCCTTCCAAGAACCAGCGCCACTTCTCCTAGTCACACATGTTTTATTTTTTCATAACCGAGTGAACACATACATAGTCTTTGTGATCTTGGTACAGGAATCATTAGACGAAGAAGATGTGATCCAGTGATGATCATCATCTTTAAGAATCTCTCATGGCATGAGACAATCATCGTAAATCTTGAACTCTGCTATATAATGACTGCAATGAAGCGACATGCCCTCAATTTTGTGTCGTAGATAATATCCAACAAGTATTTCATCAGAGGGCTGGAAACAGAACCCTGGTATCCTCAAACACTTGCATACACAAGTATTATGACTATCTTCTCTTTCCATTCTAATTTCTTAACCAAATACTCTCTATCTCTCTCGCTCTCTTTCAACTCTCAATATACGCTAGTGTTCTTGGTGTTGTCTCTCTCTAAGCGCCCTAAGTGTATTCTCTCTCTGTGTGTATGCTGGTGTGTATCTGAAAAAATATAATATGGTTGCTGCTATTTATATATTTCTATAATGGACCGCCTAATTACAAACCCTCCTGTTACTTATGCACCAAGTATGATATTTATCTTTATTTCTTTTTTATTTTTATTTAAAAACTAGAGTTTGCAGAGTACCCCAAACAAAACAAAAACGCCTGAAGCTATATATTATTACCTGAGAACTCTTGCGATCTAATCTTTGAAACTAGTTCTTATTTTTTGTATCTTTGTTTAGCATGCTAATATAAACTTACGCACCATCATGCTGAAACTATGAATAAGATTCCTGGAAATTAATTTTTAAAATTCTCCAAGTATTTCTTGCATAGCTGGTCCAAGTACCGCGTATGCCCCAAGTATAAGCCTAAGACATAATAATCTGCTTCAAATGGGTGTCTTTATAGAGAATGGAACATTCAAACACTGTCCAATACACTTGAGATTCTAACCATTTACAATAATAACTGAAAATTATGTTGAAGGTGTGATTGTAAGGCCCAAAAAGATATCAGCCCGTTTTTGTATGAAGAAGTTATGCTTATGCTACTACCACCACCAACCAGAATCCATAAAGTGTATTTTTACCCTTGCAATCTTAGATTTTTCTCCTCATCCAAGTTTCCCGTTCAATCACTCAACAAATTTAACTCGAGGCCAACTAATTAAGATCACTAATGAAAAAATGTTTCATCATAGATTAGGAAAATAGATAACAAAATAATCGTAACTGAACATATAGTTATTTGTTTGATCTCATCATAACATTAGTAGTTTCTCCAATTATTTTGCTGTAATCAACACTTCTGCATCAGATTCATAACCTTGAATAACATTTATGATCTTATTGGCTTTGTATTGCTGCCATTCATTTGCGGATGCAGAACCTTTCTGATCCATGATTGTGCCACTTAGGATAATAAACACTCCAACAATCATCAGTCATCACTGTTATATCCCTTCTTACCACAACCTGTACATGCACCAGTCTTATTCAAAGCTAAGTGTCCTACTTTGCTATACATACCAGCTAAGTCATGTCCTTGCATATTCATATTCAATGTCCCTCTCTATGACTCTTCTTGTTGGATAAATGAACACATCATTTCGACAATTGGTAAATGTATCATCATCATCAAGATTTGGCTTCTTAGAGATGTATCGAATCCATTCAAGAATTGAAATAGTCTAGAATATTCTTGTTTCTAAACCTCTAATGCAGTAAAATGGTCATCTCTGAAACTGGTCAGAGAAGTCTGAAGTGATTATTCTAATACATTAGTGCACGTTTTTTAGTTGGCTCTTGGCAGGATATGTAACATTTTTTTGCTTCTGTTATATCTATTTTTTTTTATTCACAATATGGTAAATCCTTGATAATCAGCAATGTTAGCAAGAGGAGTCATCTCAAAATGTTAAAATATGCACAATTATTACTTCACTAACAATTATATACAGAAAAAGACATACTGAGCAATGTTGTTGTGCTGACATGCATCTGGGAGAATGAATCAGAGCATGACCAGAATTATATAAATACAATACACCCCTTTACACACTATATGCAATTAATAAAAATTTCATATATGCAGTTTGTATAGAAATGCAATGACCTAATACTAAGTAGGACTAGGAGGTACAGAACCACAAATTGGTTGATGATGGCATAAGCTCCAAAGTATTTTACGGAGGCAACTCCCTCTGGTACTAGCAAGAATTTGGCAGAATGGGAAGCCGATTAACTCCATTATAGCACCAACTTGGCCAATGTGCCGTGTTATTTTTAAACGAATTGAGCTTATATGCACCGCTGTAGATTGAGCATGAGAACCTACCAACTTATTCTTTGAAGTATAGGCATAAACATAAAACTCTAGATATGTACTCACAGTGATATCAGTTGAATAGAGTTGAAACTGGACCTAAAACCCAGGCTTCTTTGTACATTTCCAGAATGAAGACCATGCAAGTCATTGGTTTCCCAAACCAGAGGTGATAATCAAATTGCATAAATTGCAAAACCGTCAACATGACATCACGAAATGCGTTTTTTCATTCTCATCGTTGGGCAGCGATTTGAATTTTTGATATACGCGCGCCATGTGCTTCGGGTTGCGGTTTGATATTATAATAATGTGATTTAAAGTCCAGCACACCAAAAATTTATATATTATATATTACATAAAATAATATTAGTAGAAATAAATATTAGTTTGACCTTTAAATTGAAAATATTTTAATCACTTTTAATTTAATATCATAGCCGTTCTTTTAGAATGTTGGAAACCAACTTGATAATACATTATTAAATTAAAATAACACTAGTATTACAAATATATATAGACGTTTATTATTATTATTATTATGATTAGTATTATTATTTAGTGTTAATTTTTATATTGTTTTAAAATATATACTAGTCTACTATATTCGTATTTCGATTTTTACTGCCATGTTTCTAGTGCGCTATATTAGTTATACAAATTAATGTTATGTTTATTATATATATCTTTCATTTCACGGAAATAAAAAAATATATTATATTATAATAATTTTATACATAATAATTACTGCTTACTATTTAGTAGTTATACATAATTATTACTACTTACTATTAGGGATGAAGATGCATGCATGTTATTAAGGATAATGATGATATCAAATTTTAGATAGTATCACTATTTCAGACTGTTATTTAATGAGTCTCGTATAAGCGGAGAGGATAGTTAGTGGAAAAAAATTCGTCAATCGTATTATGATTCTGATATATAACTTATAAGGGGTGACGAAATTGAGTGTGCATTAAGGAAGATGGGTAAAGGCAAAGCCACGGGCCTGGACAAAATGTCTATAGAGGTATGGTGGTGTTTAGGTAAGGAGGGTGAGCGGTGGTTGGCACAACTATTCAATCTTATTTTTTGGACTTGTAAGATACCACGTGAATGGAGGCTTAGTATGGTTATTCCACTTTACAAGAATAAGGGTAATGCTCAGAATTGTAGTAATTATTGTGGTATTAAACTTTTAAGTCATACTATGAATTATGGGAGATAGTGATTGAAATTAGGCTTAGAAGACATGTTACATTGTCTAAACACCAATTTGGTTTCATGTATGGTAGGTCGACAACATAGGCGATTCATCTTCTTAGGCGTTTAATGGAGAAATATAGGGAACGTAGTAGGGACTTGCATATGGTGCTTATAGATTTGGAAAAAGCTTATGATAGTGTTCCGCACAGCGTAATCTGGACAAGTTTGGAGAGTAAAGGCGTGTCTTGGATATATGTGAGGGCAATTCAAAAAATGTATTCTTAAGTGATGACTTGTGTCAGGCCTCATCTTAGTGATACTCAATATTTTTCAGTCAAGATAGGACTTCATCAAGGATCATCATTAAGTCTATTTTTATTTGCAATAATTATAGATGTAATCAGTAGAGAAATCCAGGATGATGTACCGTGGTGTATGCTCTTTGCGGATGACAATAATTATTATTAAAGAAACAAAGTCGGTGATTGATGAGAAGTTAAAATAATGGAGAGTTACATTGAAGGCTTCGGGCTTGCGTGTTGGTCATTCGAAAATTGAGTACTTGTAGTGTAATTTTAGTAACGAACAAGATGAAGAGGGGGTTGATGTTACAAATTGGGGAGTATTTATTAGTTCTGAAGGAAAGTTTCAAGTATTTGGGATCTATGATTCATAAATATGGTAAGATAGATGTCGACGTGACTCGTCATA
Source organism: Apium graveolens (assembly GCF_009905375.1). Classification (NCBI taxonomy): domain Eukaryota; kingdom Viridiplantae; phylum Streptophyta; class Magnoliopsida; order Apiales; family Apiaceae; genus Apium; species Apium graveolens. The sequence goes on along the minus strand of NC_133650.1, from coordinate 20,257,186 downwards.
TTCAATCTGGATGGTTAAAGTGGAGGGCTGCTTTAGGAGTATTTGATGTGTTAATTTTAATCTAACCGCAACCGCACGGTGTCTATTGCTAGTACAAAGTGTCAAGTGGGTCGTATCCAAAAGGAAACAAGTTCTATCAATTTAGATTCAATTACTATAGATTGTTTCAAGAGAAAAATGATTTTATGAAGAATATTTTAACTAACTAATAATTATAACTAAATTAACAGTACTTAACACGACAATAACTAATGAATATTAAAACCAAGGGCAATCAGGTACAACATTACATAATAATTGGCTTATAAGATAAAGTAATAAATGTGATCACATAACTAAAGTATTTTAATCTCTCCTGACACTCTCGAAATCTTCCAAAATTTATCACTTCTAGTAATTTAATTAGTTAGGTAATTAAAACAACTATTAATCTCTCCCGAGCATTAACGCTTTTAGAAATCCAATGATACTCCCGCTCTCACTCTCAATTCTACTAATCGTATGTGTGCCTCTAGTGAGTAAAATCTCCCGATCTACTACTCCTATTTCATAGAATTATTTTGTGATATCGACTGATAACATAAATTAATAATAAAATATTATCAATTAGAATTAACCATAATACATCGAACTACTTTGAAGATCATGCCAAGATTATAGTGCAAACATGGCTTCCCCTTAATGCCTAGAAACGAATACTCACTAATAATTACACAAGTAAAACAACAAAAGAAATAAAGAAGTATAATTGAAAAAATAATAACACGTAAGAAAATCAGATAAGAAAACCTGTAACATTCAATCTTGTCACTAGACTAAAATCCATGGATTTCTTTTCTTTATATAAAACCCTAACTATTCAAACTCAACAATAATACGTATCTATGAATTCTATGTATCCACTAATAATAAAATATGTTGCCTCTTCTAATAATAGAAGTATTTAATTATTCTAATCAAATTACAAGTGAGAGTTTTAGACCGAATAGGATTCTGTAATAAGAACTCGTAGCTGTCTGTTCACTGCATTTTTTATGCCGCTCTAGCTGGATTCTCCTTACTGGACCATCTCTGAATTAAATAAAATTTTTTGGGCTTCGCGTGTACTATAAGAATTAAAAAAAAATTCCAAATCAATGTAAAACAGAATTAATATGAGAATAAAAACATCTAAAATATATATAATTTATTCTATCAAACATCCCCACAGTAAGCATTTGCACGTCCTCGGGAAAATAAGAGAAATAAAAATTAGATCCTAACTAACTAACTAACATCAATTTCGTGCATGAGACGATTACATTGAGCATATGCAACAAGTCGTTGAATCCCCAGGCAGCCCTAGTAGGACGAGTGTTGTCTCGTGAGGGCTTATAGTGTATCTACCCATAAAATTCATTTTTTTCTGCCAAGTCTCAAGTATGCAACATATCATAGTACTCCAAACATATAAACCCAAATTACTTAATTTCGACAATCTTTCTAATTCGCACATTATTTGTACACAACTATCCAAATACGCACACATTGTCTAGATAAACAAAAATAACAAGAAATAGACATCAAAGTTGCCTTTAGTAAATAACATGCTATGGACACTATGCCATAAATGGCCTATCACAATGGTTTAAACATGTGTGTTACAAAATTATGTTACCTTAGCTGCTCATCTTAGCCTACCGCAACATAGTATTTTTTTTTTGCTAAATAAATAGTATTTTTTATATTACCATAGCATTTATAACATGTTACTATAGCTTCAAAGTGTTACATATGGTAACATGTGAAAAATTATGTTACAATAGGGTGTTAATAGATAAAAAAAGTAACATTTAAAAAAAATTAAATATATATATATAGTTATTTGACCTGAAAACTAATCAATTTTGATAATATAATTAAACAATAATATTAATATTAGCTAAGATTAATAAAATAGTTTTTTTTTGTTAAATTTTGTTAACTGTACTAATTAGTAACTGATAATTTTTATTAATAAAAAATTTGAACACTATTTAAACTTAAAACTTTATTAAAAAATAAAAAATAAAAGTGAACAACGACAGTTTTTTGGAGTCTCGTTGGACTCTGATCAGGCGGGTTCAAAATTTTTAGAGAGCGGGCTCAAAATTTTGGAGAAGCGGGTAAAATTTTAGACAAAGTCAAAATTTCTAAACATCTCTCTCAGCCGCTCAATCACACTCTAAACATCTCTCTCTCAGATTCTCTCAGTTTTAAATCGATTCACGCCCTATCAATTTAGGGCTTCACTGCAAAAGGATTCAACCGGGTCTTCTTATTTTGCATTCGTGTTTCTCAACACAATTGGTTTAGAGCTTCATGGGTCTTCTTGTTCTATAATCAGTTCTACTTTTGTAATCGGGTTTCTCATTTAGGGTTTTATCTAAAGGTATTTTTCCAGATTAGGTCTTGCAATTAGGGTTTTTGTGTGTTATTGGTTGTGATTGTTATCGTTATTGCTCATACTTTGGAATATGAAGATCTTCAAATATGGGGCTATCAACTCCGACACTCATTGTATTTAAACCATTGTCCACGTATATAACAACACCAGTTATTGTTGAAGCCAAAGGTGAAGCAAAAAAAGCAGCAGTGTTCTCCACTTCCTCTGTTCAATGTTTCCTTATTAATCAGCTAGGGTGGACATTCACCATTATAAAATAAGTATATGCAAAATATAATCAAGGTTTTTAATATTTAAGTGATTCACCTGCAAAATATAATCAAGGTTTGTAATTTTTAAGTGATGGCTATGGTAACATTTTTTTGGCCCGTTGCAACATTTTTTTGCTGTTGCTATAGGCCATATATGGCGTAGTGGGATAAGAAAGCTCACTTATATCTCAAGTTACATAAGTGTATAGGTTAAGTGTATTCGCTCAAGTTCAATCAAATGAAGTAATGTGCTACCATAAGCTTGGTTGTCTACCAACTCTCCACTACTTTGAATATATGCATGCACAAATCCAAAGGTCTTTGTTAAATATTCACTACGCTATAGATTGGATTCTACAACCCCAAGAAACCGTTACTAAAGGCAAAAAAAGCATTGCTAAAGCCCAAAAAAAGGCTATTGCGACTCTTTTTTGGGGTTGCAATTTTAGGCGTTGCAATAGAATTTTTTGCAACCCCGGGGACACCCTATTGCAACCCTTGTTTATCCATTACAGAAACATTCTATTGCAACACCATTGGGGTTGCAATAGGATTTGAAAAGTGTTACAACAGGGTTTGGGCTATCAGTACAATATTTGTGGGCCCCACATATGTGGGGCCCCACTAGTGGGCCCACTGGTGGGGCCCACATACGGGGGGTATTGATGCAACCTTTTCGCAATGCTTTTTAGTATTTTTTGCAACATTTTACACTGATTATTAGGAACACTATAAAGACCTATTGCAACGCTTTTACAAAAAAAATGCAAGGAACTGTTTGTAAATTAGCATGCCCATAAATAAGACCATTATCTTAAAACCAACACAATCCACAAACCATAACATCAATTCACAAACATAACATCAGTTACCCCATACTACCACTACCTTCACCATCACCGTACTACCATCCTTATACCACCAATTGTCTACCAACCATAAACAAAAGCGAAAGTTTTAACAAGTTAAAGTTACAGTTCAAAATCTAAACATAGTAGTACTGAGAAAAACAAAGTAGAACGATAATGCTGCTAGAACGCTTCTGACTAGGTAGAACCACCTCCAGTAATAGGAGTGACCATGGTAACAGGAGTGCCATCATCATGGTCACATGAAATTGTGGCGCATAGCTCTACCATATTGACATTGAGGCTAGGGTTTGCTTCACCTAGTTTTCTTAGTGCCCAATTAAAGTTCTCCTGCATCTTGTTCATCTTTCTGTCAACTTCTTCTTTTTGCTGCTTCATCTTTTCTTCCATTTCTGCAGTAACTTCTTCCCTAATCTTTTCTTTCAAGTCATTGATTTGCGACTTCGTTGGGCTAGCACCTTTGATAGGCTTGATAGATCTCCCTACAAGCCAAGAAGGACCATGTCCTTTTACATCCAACAAAAGCTCATTCACACCATCGGTTGCTCTTGATAAATCACTTCCCAAGATATTTTCAATTTTTTCCTACCAAATAAAGTAAGAAACAAGTCAATCCAAATATTTGTAATCCATAATTAAGACTAGTAGGTGATGAACAAAATTAAGAATACTTACAATTATGAAGTTAGTTACTCTTCCATCAGTTTTATACTTGCGACCGACTTTTCTTTTCCGAGTCTTAACAAAAACTGTTGCGTTTGAATCCTTGACCTAGATGCAAATTTAAATCCACTAAAATTACTCAAACCAATATTGACTTTTTAAAGAAAGAAATGAAATAAAAAAAACATTTATCTAAAATACCTTTATCTAAATTTCTTTAGATAAAGAAATTTAGAAATGAAAATTGTAGACTAAAATTTTAACACTGTCTCATTCATTACATAATGATCCAATATATGCCATGTCAGAATAGTAAAGAAAGCAAGTAAAAATAATTCAAATTTTCCTTTCAAAACAGTTAAGAACATACCATCTTATGTCAAAGTTGTGAAAATAATTTAGTACCAGCAATGTGTGTGTCCACATATGTATGCCGATTCTTAGCATTTTTCTGGGCCTTGGTCTACAGAAAATATGATAAAAATATTTCAGTGTAACTAAATATACAAAAGAGATGATATTGGGCTATCGAAAGGTATACCTGAATTTCTTCATCTCCCCAATACTACAGCAACAGTTTGAATTCCTCGAGTGGAATTTCAGCAGGCCTGTTTGCTAACCTCGCCTCATCGGTATCATATGCAGTAAAATGTTTCGTCTTGGTACAACTCTTTTACCCCTTCCAATAAGCATTAATTGACTTCAACACCCAGGCTTCCAACTCATCAGGAAATATGTATCGTTTCTTACATACAAATCATAAATTAATTATTTAAATTTCAGTTCAGAAGCAAGGAAATTGAGAAAAATCAATTACATACAAATTTCCTACTATGACCAACAATTTACACTGGCAAATTCCTACTATGATCAACATTTTAATATAAGCAAGGAAATTGAAAAAATTGCAGTTTAGAATACCTTGACATAATTCAGCAAAATGTTCTTTAAATTTTTAGGAACATCTTTCCAAGATTTATAGGTAAGTGGCACACACTTCTTCAATGTCCCAAGAAATTGACCAAATTCAGACACAACTTTGTCATTGTCGGATATAGGTTGGAATTCCTTATTCATGCCGAGGACAATTCTTTTGTCAAAGGGCCTTGTATGAACTTTATTCATAATTGTTGGCCCTCTTTTCTTTTTAGGAACTTCAACTGTAATTGTTAAGTATACGTATGAAAGATAGACAATTAACACAAAATCATTTCATACATAATTCAAATACACACTAGAAAGAACGATAATTGCGAAACTAAAGATGCTAACCTTGTTCGAATTCTTCTCCAAGATCAGGAAATGCATCATTTGCATCAACTCGCTCATTTACGGTTCCACTACCAATTTCTGTATTTTTCTTAGCATTTTGTTTCTCTTTACTCTTCCGCATTGCTACAAAAGCCGCCAATGTTCCTACCCCCTCAATTTTTTGCAACTAGATTTGTGTAGCAGGCTCCACCGGAACTGAAGCATGTAGTGCCTCGGTTGATGTATCTTTCTGTTGGGCAGTTGTACCATTCACTTGTGAACGGGTTGTTGGTCTACCACCAAGAGGCTTCCTATTCAGCTCTTTTTTACTTCTCTGTAGTGTAGAAAACAATAATGTAATAAAATTAAATTTGCAGGCATAATTAATATTCAATTAAAATGAACCAATACTAGACATGACACACCTTTCTTTTTTTCTCTCTATTTTCAGCTTCTTTACTTTCCTCTACTCTAGGATCCCCAGGATCATATACAGAGCCTTCCTCTTGAATGGCATCTTTTCCTGAACCTTTTCCTTTCGTCTCAGGTCTAACACCTTCCACTAGTTTAGGCAAGCCTAACTGCTTCAACCTCATATTATTTTTCGTGATATTAATGGCTCGCGCTTTTTCATACTTTGTAAGGGGGGTGGTGGAGGTAGGTCCTACAGATAAAACATGATTCAAATTTTAGGATTGCATGATAATATACTCTACTTTAGTAAAAAAACTGAACATAATGAAGTCTTACTTCAATTTCATTTTCCCCCATTTTTCATCTTCATTCGGTGGGTTTTTTAAATCCAATTTCCTCTTCAAACTTGTAATTTTGGCAGTTGCATCATGAACCTCTTGACCTGCTGATTTTAGAGGACTGCTAACCTCTTGATTATTCAACCGTGTTGACTTTTTCGAGCTGTTCATTAGCCGTGTAGACCTACGAGGACTGTTGACATCTTGTGGATTGTTAAGCCGTGCTGAATTCCGAGGACTGTTGACATCTTGTGGATTGTTAAGCCGTGTTGACTTCTGAGTACTATTGCGCACATCAGCTTGTTTCTTTTTTTGTTGCAGTTGGAGTTGGTAAGTGGTCACAAACATCCGTTTCACTGCATTTTTAGATGTAATAAAATAGTCATCAAAACTAAACGCAAGTGATATCTATGGTGGATTCGACTAGTGAAAGTTGAAATTACAATACCTGCAAATATATTTGGCCTAGGTCGCATCACCACATGTGGCTGCATCTATTTCAAAGGTAAATAGATGCAGCCACATGTGGCAAATATATTTGGCCTAGGTCGCATCACCACATGTGGCTGCATCTATTTCAAAACTAAACGCAAGTGATATCTATGGTGGATTCGACTAATGAAAGTTGAAATTACAATACCTGCAAATATATTTGGCCTAGGTCGCATCACCACATGTGGCTGCATCTATTTCAAAGGTTGGATCTTATGATCGACCACATTGTCAACATAAAAATCCAGGTAGCCCAGATTTTCTACTCATTTATCACATTCATTAAGGTCTGCATCATTGCCATATAGTTTCCACCCTTATTTGTTTGTATATATTCCTTCGATTTCTGAGTATCCAAGGTCATCCTTAACATACTCCATTAGTACCGTGTAAGACCACCTATCACACTCAACATACTTAAAAATAGCTAGGTGCCCTCCAACATAGCTATTATTCTGAAATTGACCCTTATGGTAAATCCTGACATGGAATGAATCATCTTCCATCCTAAAAAAATCATAGAAAATATTGGATACGCAAGTCCAGTGATATATTCTGTCACTTAAAAGAAAATAATAGCTTATCAGAAAACAAACGCTTAAACAACCACTAATTAACTAATGGAAAAATGCAACTAATTAACTGAATTTAAAATTCAACAAAAACCCATTTTTATCTAAAATGCAACTTAAACAACCACTAATTAACTAATGGAAAAATACAACTAATTAACTGAAATTAAAATTCAACAAAATACCCATTTTTATCTAAAATGTAACTTAAATAACCACTAATTAACTAATGGAAAAATGAAACAATTAACTGAAATTAAAATTCAACAAAATACCCATTTTTATCTAAAATGCAACTTAAACAACCATTAATTAACTAATGGAATAATACAACTTAAACATGCACTTATAAGAAAACAACCACTTAAATTAAAAACACTGAAGCATAAGTATTGTGATTACAATTTAAGCATAAAAAGAAGGTTCAAAGATCAAATCAGGACATTACAAAGAAATAAGATAAATACTAGCATGATAATTAAATATTATGGATTCTAATTCTAACAAGCATTTTATTCCTCTTCGGTAACAGGGATCACTATTATTGGGGCATCATCTCTGCATCAATGAACATCACTAACTTCAATGCCCGCACGAACAGTCTCTGGGCTTTCATTTGCATCTGGGCTTTTAACCTCAGACCAGTCTCTTGGAAGTTTCTTGATGACATTGTGGTATGATTTATCAACAGGATCTTGTAAGTAGTAGACTTGCTGTACTTGTGATGCCAAAATATACGGATAAGATTTTTGGCATAATTTACTAAAATTAACACGAATAAGGCCATAAAAGTCTGTCTTTTCTTGATACCAACAACATTTAACACGAATAACGTGCAATACTTCAAGACATTTACCAAGTTATATTTTGCAGATTGCAGGTTATTAAAGGTCGCCAGGTCGTGTAAAGATAAAATGTTATTGTGTGATTATTACAAGAGTATTTACTAAAAACGTAGCCTCAGAGCTCACTGTAATAATTGAGAATTATTTCACATACACGCAAACTACTACAAATGCAGACATTTATACAGAGAGAGGGGAAGGAGAGAGAGAGAGAGAGAGAGAGAGAGAGAAAGATGAACATGCATACTTCAATACACATAACATACACAGAAACATACCGGTCTTCCTTCCCTTGTCCTGTGCGAGTTCCAGCACTTGGGGGCATTGCAGATAAGCTCGCCGATTTGATCAAGGACGGCCCATCGGGGAGTCAAGGCCAAGGCCAGAAGAGGAAGGAGCTCGAATCCAGCTCTAAAGAGGAGGAATCTTCTTCTAAGGAGGAGCCTGAGCCCGTTATAAAGAAGGCCAGGGTAGAAGAGCCTCCAAAGTCAGCGTCTCCTAAACCAGCATATCCTACAGTATCCAAAGCGCCCGAAGATAGTTCCGAGAGAACCTCTGCGGAGACTTCCGAGAGACCGACTGAAGAGACATCTGAGGAGACTTCGGATAGTGGTTCCGAAGAATCCCAGCCTTCCAAGGCCTAAGTTTTTATGTATTTCTTCTTTCTTAGACAATATTGAACTTTGTAATTGACTTTTATTATTTTCAGCCGTATTTTGCCCAAGTATCGTCGTATTTTTTTCTTTCGATTTTTCAAACTCAAGTTTATAACTTGGTTTTATCCTTTATAATGCATCAATCTAATAAACTAAGATTAAGTCGAAGGCTTTATATTATAACTTGGTATTCTTGATACCTTACATGAAATGGGTTCAACCCTGATAAAATCTAAACATATCTTCTATATAGAAAAATCCTAAGTAAGCAAAGCTTCAAGGTGCTTTTAAACCTACTTGTCACACTAACAATTGAGAATTGTACTTTAACTGTTATATATATAGTAAACCTTCAGGTTTTGGGCATGCCAAGTTCTCGGGACTTCAAAACCATCCATAGTCTCCAGCTTGTAGGTTCCTCTACCCAGAACGCTGTTGACTTTGTACGGCCCTTTCCAATTTGGGGCAAGTTTACCTTTCTGCCCTATGCCAGAAGCTTCCACTTTCCTCAAGAGTGAGTCACCTTGTTTGAAGAACCTTTCTTTAACCCTTAGGTTGTAGTAGAATGAGGCTTTTTTCTGATATTCCACTATCTTCGCATGTGCCTCATCTCCTACTTCATCAATTAGATCCAGGGCTAACCTTTGCCCTTCTTCGTTTTCCTCAACATTGAAAGCTTGAATCCTGGGGGAGGAATGTGATATCTCTATAGGAACAACTGCTTCTGCACCATATGCTAACATGAAGGGAGTTGCTTCAGTCGCGACTCTACAGGTAGTCCTATAGGCCCATAGTATGGGGAGTATTTCATCCACCCAGTTATTCCTTGACTTCTCGATCCTCTTCTTTAGTCCATCCAGGATTATTCGATTTGACACTTCCGCTTGCCCATTGGCTTGCGGGTGAGCCACAGAGGTGAATCGCAACTCAATTTCATTTTCCTCACAATACTTCTTGAATTCCTCGTTGTTGAACTATGTTCAATTGTCAGTGATTATGATGTGGGGAATTCCATACCGGCACATAATACTTTCCCACAGGAATTGTGTAACCTGCTTAGTTGTGATCTTGGCCAAGGGTTTGGCTTCAATCCACTTGGTGAAATAATCAATGGCTACAATCAGAAACTTCCTTTGTGTCGTGGCCATGGGGAAAGGCCCTAGTATATCCATTCCCCACATAGCAAAGGGGATGGGCGAGTTGATAGAGGTCAGCATCTCTGGGGGTTGTCTAACAACTGGTGCGTGCTTCTGACAGCGATCACATTTTTTCACATATTCTTTGGCATCAGCCATCATTTATGGCCAATAGAAGCCTAAACGTGTTACCTTATGAGCCAAGGCCCTACCCCCCAAGTGTTACCCACATATGCCTTCATGTACTTCTTCAAGAGCCAAGCGAGCCTCATCGGGCCTGAGACACCTTAAGTAGGGAACCACGAAAGATCTTTTATACAGAATTCCATCTATCAAAGAGTATCTTAGTGCTCGAACAACCAATTTTCGTGCTTCAGTAGCATTGTTTGGTAACCAACCGGTTTGAATGTGAGCCTTAATGGGATCAATCCATGATGTCCCCAGGCCTATAGGAGCCACAAGCTTAACATCAATGCTCCGTATTTTCAAAACACGATAGTATACACTTCCAAAACTTTCTTTCATCTCAGATGAAGCAAACTTTGACAATGCATCTGCCTTAGCATTTTCCTCCCTTGGAATGTGCTCAACATGGCATTCATCGAATTGGGTCATCATGGCCCTTACTAGGCGGACATACTTAGCAATCGTATCATCCCTTGCCTCAAACTCTCCCTTCACCTGGGATATGACCAACTTCGAGTCTCTACATACTTTTAAGTTCTTGACTCTAAGTGTCCCTGCTAAGCCAAGACCAGCTATCAGAGCTTCATATTCTGCCTCATTATTTGTGGTAGGGAAGTCTAACTTCATGGCATACTCAATTAAGAACCCATCAGGGCTTTGTAAAACCAAACCTGCTCCACTTGAATTCGTTTTTGATGCTGTAATAAAATAGAGAACCCAGTATTCTTTTTCCTTATTAACCATCTATTTATCCCCCTTATCAACTTCCTTGTCTTGAGGTACGTTATCTTCCTGTCCCCCGACTTCTTGGTTGGGTATGGTACATTCCACCACGAAGTCAGCTAATGCCTGGGCTTTTACTGCCGTTCGTGGCTTATACTTAATGTCGAACTCTCCCAGCTCTATTGCCCACTTGATCAATCTCCCACTAGCCTTGAGACTATGAATGATATTTCTCAGGGGCTGATTCGTTAGCAGCTCAATTTAATGAGCCTGAAAGTAAGGTCATAACTTTCTTGAAGCCATTACCAAGGTTAGAGCAAATTTCTCGATAGTTGAATAATTCAACTCAGCGCCATGCAGAATTTTGCTGACATAGTATACGGGTTTCTGGATTTTCAGTTCCTCCTTAACCAAAACATCGCTTAAAGCACTCTCTGAAACAGCTAAGTACAAGAATAAAACTTCATTCAAAGCTGGCTTGGCCAATAACGGGGCCTGGGCCATATATTTCTTTAATTCCTCGAATGCCTTCTGGTTTTCCTCATTCCATACAATGTCCTTAATGCTCTTTAGTAACTTGAAGAATGACAAGCACTTGTCACCTGACTTGAAGATGAATCGTCCCAGCGCAACAACCCTTCCTGTGAGCTTCTGATCATCCTTGACAGGTTTTGGTGGTTCCATGCCCAGGATTGCCTTTATTTTATCGGGGTTAGCCTCGATCCCTCTCTTGGAGACCATCAATCCCAAAAATTTTCCTGACCCTACTCTGAAAGCACACTTTGTAGGATTTAACATCATCTTGTGGTACCTCAGGACCTCAAAAGCTTCCCTCAAATGGGTTATATGGTCAGTATTTACTAGACTCTTGACTAACATGTCATCGACATAAACTTCCATAGTCTTGCCAATAAGATTCTTAAAAATTTTATTTACCAACCTTTGATAGGTGGCTCCTGCATTCTTAAGACCAAATGCCATAACTAGATAACAATAAACACCAAAGTCAGTGATGAATGATACCTTTGGAACGTCATCCTTATGCATCTTGATCTGATTGTATCCACTAAATCCATCCATGTAGCTCAGCATTTCATGCCCAGCAGTGGTATCTATCAAAGTATCGATCCTTGGTAAAGGGAAACAGTCCTTAGGACATGCATCATTTAGATCAGTGAAGTCCACACACATCCTCCATTTTCCATTGGCCTTCTTCACCATTACAAGGTTTTCTAACCACTCTGGAAATTGAATATCCTCAATGTAACCAGCCTCCAAGAGCTTCTCCACTTCCTGTTTTATAGCTTCTTGCCTTTCTGGAGCAAAACTTCTTTTCTTTTATTTCACTATCTTCCGATTTGGGTCCACATTCTGCTTGTGAGTAATCAATTCCGGGTCTATGCCTGGCATATCAGCTGCTGACCATGCAAAAACGTCATTATTTTCTTGCAAAAATTTCACCAACTTCCCTCTAGGGGGCTCCTCGAGCGTTGCTCCAATAAAAGTCACCTTCCCAGGATCTTTGGGGGCTAAAGGAATTGAAACTAAATCTTCTGCTGGCTTTCCTCTTTCCTCATCATTCTCTCGGATATCCAGATCTTCAATAGGAAGAACCTGCCCCCCAACTCCATCTGCCCTCAAAGAGGCCACATAACAGCTTCTAGCCATTTTTTGGTCTCCTCTCTCTTCTCCGATCCCTTCCCGGGTAGGAAACTTCATAACTGAATGGTAGGAGGAAGGGACTACCTTGAAGGCGTGTATCCCTGTTCTTCCAATGATAGCGTTGTAAGTCGAACTAGCCTTCACCACCATGAAGTCCAACATCTGAGTTGCTTGCCTTGGTTCCTGTCCTATGGTTATTGGCAACTTGATTATCCCTTCTACGGGGCACTCCACTCCCGTAAACCCATATATTGGCATGTCGGTTGGGGTCAATTGGGAGTCATTATATCCCATCCTCAAAAAGGTATCATGGAGCAAGATATCCACTAAAGCACCATTATCCACAAGGACCCTTCTCACTGGGCTGTTCCATATAATCGGGGTTATGACCAACGGGTCGTTATGGGGAAATTTCACACCATCCAGATCGGCATTATCAAAAGACATTGTTACTCCTGTCCTGGCCCTCTTCGGGGCTTCCCCAACAATATGCATAACTTCTCGAGCATATGTTTTCCTAGAGTTCTTGGATAACCTAGCAGCAGTTGGTCCTCCAAAAATTGTGTTGATCACAGGTCCTCGGCGGCACGGTCCTCTTAAGATTGTATTTATCACCGGTCCCCTAGGTTGGGGATTTCGCCCCTAATCTTCTTGATCTCTCCTTTGGTCATCAAAGTTTCTTCTCACGTTGCTGCTTCTATCCCCTCCTTCTCCAGTGTATTTGTTCAATCTTCCTTTTCGAATGAGGAACTCAATTCATCTTTCAGCTGTCTACACTCATCGGTGTCATGACCAACATCTTTGTGAAATCTGCAATACTTGCTTTTATCTAGCTTTACAAGATCAGCCTTCAAGGGCTTAGGCCAACGAATATCTCTATCTTTCTCGATTTCCATCAAGATCTGGCTTCTAAGAGCATTCAACTTAGCGTATTCAGTAAACTTTTGCCCAGGTCCTCCTTTCTTGGGGTTTGAATCAGTGTTTTGCTCGGTTCTAGGATACTTGTCCTTAGCAATATACTCCAGATCAGTTTTCCGCTTCTTGCCTCCAGTGGGCTCATTACTCACTACGGTCTTCCTCCTGCTCTCTTCCACCTTGATGTACTTCCCTGCCCGATCCTGGAGCTGCAACATGCTTTCAGGGGGCGTTTGGCCAAGGACATCTTGAAAAACTCATCCCTGGTTCCTTGTTGCAGTGCTATCATGGCTACCTTATCATCAAGGTCTAGGACTTTTAAAGCCTCCTTTGTGAAACGATTCAGGTAGTCTCTCAAGGATTCCTTTGTTCCCTGCACAATGCTCATAAGAGATGCTGAACTTTTCTCATATACTCTCCCGCTGATGAATTGCTTAATAAAAGCCTGACTTAATTCTCTGAATGACCCAATAGAGTTTGGGGGCAAACGACTATACCATATTTGAGCCATACCCGACAGGGTTTGAGGGAAGGCCCGACACTTAATAGCATCATTCACGGGCTGCAACAGCAGTACATTAGAGGATGTCCTAACATGTTTAGCGGGATCTCCCGTGCCATCATAAGCTTTGATAGTTGGCATCTTGAACTTCCTTGAGATATGGGCATTCATTATTTCTTCAGTGAAGGGTGAAGTAGGATCATCAAGATCTCCAAGGGGAAGAAGATTGCTTGGATCAGCCCTTGGGACAACATCCCACCTCTGCACTGGACCATCCAGGTCTATGATAGGAGGAGGATTTCTCCCCCTAGGAGGTACTGGGGGTCTGGTGGTCTGATACGCTCTAAGTCACCCCTCAGCCTTTGAATCTCAACCTCGTGAGCCCTGATACTTTCATGCACTTCTTGGGGATTCGTCCCTTGGGTGCTTTGAGGGCGTTGGCTACCATCAGCCATCGGGTCTTTGCCAGCACGTCTCCTTCTTGGGGCTACTTCATCATCCGAAGATTCGGAGTCTCTCTCAGTATAAGGACCAGAAAATTCTTGATTCTCAGGGATATGAGCCAAACCTCGTATGTATGGGGGCGAACACCCTCGTGCTTCACTCCGTCCAGCATGTCCACTTCCTCCAACCTCGGGGTAAATGGGCATCCCATAAGGGGGGTTAGTAGTAACAATAGTTGAATATTCGTACCCGATGGGTCGAGAATTCACAGGTGCATGTCCTTGTTGAACTTGGGGATTTGTACCTTGAGTAGCTGAGGGAATTGTCCCTTATGGCTGATGTTCAGTTGGCCCTATCTGGGCTTCTCCTTGCGTGGTTACATAGGTTGAATGAGGAGGTACCTCCACGGTTGACGAAATCACTTGGGTTGTCCCAGTTGGTGTTCCTCCTTCAAGGGCTCTAACTGTTCTCCGTGTTCTCACCATGGTTGTTGTTGTGCTTTCCCACAGACTGCGCCAAATGTTATGGATAAAAAACTAAGGTTATTATTTGCTGTATTTATTGCTAAAGTTTGGGAGCTCAAGGCCTTTAATGGATGCTCTCGTGTTTCTTAACTTAACTCTGCCTTTACGAGATGCCTACGTATCTATGTGAATTAGAGAATCAAGCCAAAAACATAGTTCTAATTTGTGGGGTGAGACCCCTTACATAAATGTTGGTGGTCCTAGAATTGGACTTGGTATAGGAGACTTGCTGATCAAGTCTCTGAATTAGAATGGACTTTGGAGTCCTAAATAGTAGAAAACCGATTCCTTATCCTTCTAGGTCCCTTAGAGGCTAATCTGCAAGGATTTGTGTCCTCATTGGGACTCTTTTCAATAGCTGATTTTTCCCTTATAAATTAATTACGAAATTAATTAATATTCAGGGTTTTTGGGCCTTCTTTGTTCCATCAGGCCTGATCTGGTCCATCAGACCTGATCAATGTGTTAGCCTTTTTGGTCTGAATGTCATACATCTTCTTATTGGGTCTAGCAGCCCAAATCATGTATAATTACTATAATATTTAATTACACAATCAGGATTTATTTATCCCTATCAGACAAGATGAAAGTAGCTGACAAAAAGAAACTTCTATGGAAAAATGTCAAACCATCATATCCAAAGAAAAGCCAATTGCTGTCTACTTTCATGACTATTGGGTTAAATGCTAGATAACCAAGAGACAGGGCTGGACTAGGTTCTGATGAAGCAAAGATCAAGACCGGAGTTGAAGTTGCTACTAAAGATCCATTTCTATTGACTGACAGACCTCTTGACGATGTTACACAGAAACACCTTGATAAAGTTATCTCTGTTCAAGTGGTACTGGATGCTCATGACAAGCACAATGTCAAGGAAAATCTGATTCTATTTCTTGAAGGTGGAAGGACATATCAGATGTCAGAACCAGATGTGCTGAACAAATCACTGAAAGAACTTCAATTATGTCATTACCTTTTAGAGTTAAAGTCTGATATTACCAGGAGATGGTCAAACTTCATATTGAAGACCATCAGAGATAAAGCAAGAATTTCTGGTTCTAGAGTTACAGTATTCATTCCTAGTATTGTTGAAGATGATGGAAGTGAAACTCCAATGAAGAAGGATTCTGCTAAGCTTGAAGTGTTACTAAATGAGAAATGTCTATGCTACAATAAAGATTCTTCTCATCCTAGGGTAATAAGACTGAATGATGGTTTAGAAAGAAACCATATATCTGCTTTAAGGACTGCAATCTATCAGATTGGAAGTCAGAATGAAGAGATGAAGCAAGTCAAGACTACACTCTCTCAAGTCCTGAGGATTAAAGAAGAAAAGCTGATATCAAGCTTTGTCAAGAATCATTTTGGATTCAGATTGACTCAGTGAAGATTGGTAAAAGCTACAAGGACTGTAAGTTGTAGTTAGTTATCTAGTTAAACTCTTATTTGCATTTGTACTTAAATGTTTTTGACATCATTAAATCTATTAACTTGTATATTTTGCATAATTTACAAGTTGGGGGAGATTGTTAGATATATTTGAGATGTCATGTCTATTATGATTCATGTTTAGTTTTCAGATCTTAACAAACAGGACATATCAGGAATTACTGAAATCAGGACTTACTGGAAGTCAGAACTTAATATCAAAACTTAAGGTCATATCAGAACTTAAGTGCGGGAAGACTGACAGATAAGGAAGAAAGCTGATTTACAGTAGAAGATCGAGACTAAAATAAAATAAGATATGCATGGAAAGAGTTAGAGGACTAGAAGACTTGTAGAAGATATCTGATTGATATATTTTAGGAGACAGAATTATATTCCATATCAATTAGAAATTATCTTGTAATGGTGTACTATATAAATACAGACTTAGGGTTTACACTATATGTGTTATCATTATCGAGAAAATTATATATTGTAACCTAGCAGCTCTTAGTGATAGTTTTTCATCACTGAGAGAGAACAACGGTTCTTATTGTAACAGAGTTTATTCAATATACTTGATCTTTGTTATATACTTATGTTAAATCAATTTGATTGTATAAACACTGTATTCAATCCCCTTCTACAGTGTTGTGTGACCTAACAGAGTCGATCGCCAAAGTTTCGGAAGATTTGAGAGTAATTTAATTGAAAAAACTAATTCACTTATATGAATTTACATTATTGAATGAGGATTTGGGGACATACAATGTTAGGTAATGAATACAACACATAGGGGGTGAATGTGTTTTAGACAATTTTAATGGCTTTTTAATTTACTTAGACTTGGTGAACAAAGCAGATAAGAAATGTAACAATATTATGTTAACTGAACTAAAGACAGTGAGCACAAGCTTTCAAAACTCACTTAATTTTATATAAAAATCAAGCTAGTGTTTTGCTACAAATTTATGGGTTCTTGGTATGTTAAGAACTCATCTTCTCTCTAGAGAGTTACTAGATTTTCTACATCTAACTTGTTACTCTTAAACAAAGCATCCAATGTTTAATTTATAGAACAGTAAACACTGGTTTTACACAGCATGTAATAGCATGTACTAAACCCTAATTTTGGATAACTAAATCTTTATATTTTTGGCTTAGTGTATCTTTACAAATCGTGCATATCTGTGACTTTACTTTGTCAGTTAATCTTGGCCTTTGATCTTGTACTCTTCCAGCTGTTTTGTAGACTTTTTAAATCAGTGATTGATTTTTTTGTTAATTGATAATCCTGGATATTTAATTGATCTGCATTTTGTACTTTGAGTTTTATATCGAGATCTCCATTTTGTCATATAGAGAACTCGACATCTCGATAAATATAATGGCTTATCGAGATCTCTTATATTGCTTCATTTTGGCTTATCGATATCTCTGAGTTCTCTAGTGAAGAAATGACTTGTCGATATCTCAGAGATCTCTAGTGATAATTTGACTTATCGATATCTCAGAGATCTCTAGTGATATTTTGACTTGTCGATATCTCCAATCTTCATGTCTTTATTTTGGCTTGTCGATACCTCTGAGATTTCTCTATAAGCTTTTCTTGACTTCTCGATAAGTCATTCTGGAGTTCTCGAATGACTTCTCTATAAGACTTAATCTGTGACTTGTAGATCTCTTGACTTAGAATATTTTTCCTAAAACAGATTTATTCAAATCCAAGCTTCTTCACACTTTCTCTGAGGCATAATCTTCATGATCTTCTTCTAGAGTTTATTCTTAGGCTTGAGACTGTTTATAGAAAAATACTCCAGTCTAATTTATTTACACTTTTACAGACTTAAGTGATACAATACAAAATGCAATCTTAGATTATCATACAACTTACTTAGGATTGTCAATTTGACTTAGTCTTGTTATAGCACATGCATAACTTGTACAATAATCTCCCCCAATTTGTGAGAAGATTGCTTATCACAAATTCATGCCTGGTGACAAAACTAACCCCTAAGCTATAATGAACAATTAGACTTTACATACAAATTGACACAAATATAACATTCATACATCTGGTGATTTCTTGAGTTTAACAGATACACACATCAGACAAATGTCTCATCTCCTGTTTCTTCTCTAATGAGGTCCTTTAAATTTATAAGTATTTCCAGTTCCTCAATGATTGGTGTTTCTCTTAAGGCTTCCACAAGTTTGAGTTTGTCAGGTATTGAATAGTTACTCAGTAAATCAATCCTAAATCTTGAGAATCTGCCAGCTTTGATATTTAGAAATTTTCCATCCTTGGTAACTCTGCTCACCCCTTTTGCCTTGAGATCTTCAGATTTTTGAATGTACATTTCTATCTCCTCATCATACTTTATCTTCCTCTCCTCACTTCCATCCTTGTT
This sequence comes from Apium graveolens, assembly GCF_009905375.1. Classification (NCBI taxonomy): domain Eukaryota; kingdom Viridiplantae; phylum Streptophyta; class Magnoliopsida; order Apiales; family Apiaceae; genus Apium; species Apium graveolens. The sequence goes on along the minus strand of NC_133650.1, from coordinate 20,238,479 downwards.
TCCTGCTCTTCTTTCTTCCCTTTCTACCAACCATTCAGCCAAAATAGATCTCGATGCCTTAGTTGCAGTATCATTATCCTTCAGTAAGCTTATCACTCTCTTGATCTCTGTGGATGAAAAGGTGTCCATTAAGTTGCTACCAAGAAATGTGAAGGACCCATCCTGATAGTAGATTCTTACTTCCATTAGTGTTACAACCCAAACTCTGACCATTTCCTCAGCTAATTGTTGAAAGTAGTATTCATCTGAGATGCACCAGTTTAGAGGTAGAAAATCACATTGATTATAACAATTCCAGATGGCCCTCTCAGTAACTTGCATTTTCTTAGGTTTCCTCCCAACAGACTTGTAGTGAATTTTGGTCGATGGTGATAGGGAATAAATAAATCCTGATTACGTAATTAAATATTGCATTAATTACACATGATTTGGGCTACAAGGCCCAATAAGAAGATGTATGACATTCAGACCAAAAAGGTTAACACATTGATCAGGCCCGATTGACCAGATCAGGCCTGATGGAACAAAGAAGGCCCAAAACCCTAAATATTAATTAATTTCATAATTAATTAATAAGAGAAAAATCATCTATTAAGAAGATTCCCAATAAGGACATAAATCCTTGCAGATTAGCCTCCAAGGGACCTAGAAGGATAAGGAATCAGCTTCCTACCACTTAGGACTCCAAAGTCCATTCTAATTCGGAGACTTGACTACCAAGTCCAATTCAAGGACTCCCAATATCTATATAAGGGGCTTCACCTTACAAATCAGAACTACGTTTTTTGACTTGATCCTTGGCAATCAGCAAGATACGTAGGCATCTTGTTAAGGCAGATTGAGTCACGAAACACAAGAGCAGTCAAATTGAGCCACGAAACACACGTTCCTTAATAGTAAACACAACAATTATATCCCTTAGTTTTTAATCCATAACATTTGGCGCCATCTGTGAGAAAGCACAACAACAACCATGGCGAGAACACGGAGAACAATTAGAGCCCTTGAAGGAGGAACACCAGCGGGGACAACCCAAGTGATTTCGTCAACCGTGGAGGTACCCCTTCATTCAACTTATGTAGTCACCCAAGGAAAAGCCCAGATAGGGGCAACTGAACCTCATCCATAAGGTACGATTCCCTCGGCTACTCAAGGTACGAATCCCTAAATTCAATAACTACATACACCTGTGAATTTTTGACCTATTGGGTATGAGTATTCAACTGTTGTGACTACTAACCCCCCATATGGGATGCCCCTTTACCCCGAGGTTGGAGGAAGTGGACATGTTGGGCGGAGTGAAGCACGAGAGCGATCGCCTCCCTATATACAAGGTTTGGCTCCTATCCTTGAGGATCAAGAATTTTCTGGTCCTTACACTGAGAGAGACTCTGAATCTTCAGATGATGAAGTGGCCCCAAGAAGGAGGCGTGCTGGCAAAGAGCCAATGACGGATGGTCATCAACATCCTAGGAGCACCCAAGGGACGAATTCCCAAGAAGTGCAGGAGAGGATCAGGGCTCATGAGGCTGAGATTCAAAGGCTGAAGCGCGACTTAGAGGCGCACCAGAACACCAGACCCCCACTACCTCCAAGGGGGAAGAATCCTCCCCCTATCATAGACCTGGATGGTCCAACACAGAGAAGGGTTGTTGTCCCAAGGGCTGATCCAAGTAATCTTCTTCCCCTTGGAGATCCTGATGATCCTACCCCACCATTCACTGAAGAAATAATGAATGCCCATATCTCAAGGAAGTTCAAGATGCCCACTATCAAAACTTATGATGGCACTGGAGATCCCGCCAATCATGTCAGGACATTCTCTAATGCACTGTTGCTACAGCCCGTGAATGACACTATTAAGTGTCGGGCCTTTCCTCAAATCTTGTCGGGTATGGCTCAAAGATGGTATAGTCGTTTGCCCCCAAACTCTATTGGGTCCTTCAGAGAATTAAGTCAGGCTTTTATTAAGCAGTTCATCAGTGGGAGAGTGCATGAGAAAAGTTTAGCATCCCTCATGAGCAGTGTGCAGGGAGCGAAGGAATCCTTAAGAGACTACCTGAATCGTTTCACGAAGGAAGCTTTAAAAGTCCCGGACCTTGATGACAAGGTAGCCATGATAGCACTACAACAGGGAACTAGGGATGAGTTTTTCAAGATATCCTTGGCCAAACGCCCCTCTGAAAGCATGTTGCAGCTCTAGGATAGGGCATGGAAGTACATCAAGCTGGAAGAGAGTATGAGGAAGACAGTCGTGAGTAACGAGCCCACTGGAGGCAAGAAGTGGAAGACCGATCCGGAATACATCGCTAAGGATAAGTATCCAAGAACTGAGCAAAACCCTGACTCAACTCCGAAGAGAGGAGGACCTGGATAAAAATTCACTAAGTATGCTAAGATGAATGCTCCAAGGAGCCAAATTTAATGGAAATCGAGAAAGATCGAGATATTCGCTGGCCTAAGCCCTTGAAGACCGATCCTGCCAAGTTAGATAAGAGCAAGTATTGTAGATTTCACAAGGATGTTGGTCATGACACCGATGAGTGTAGGCAACTGAAAGATGAAATTGAGTTCCTTATTAGAAAAGGGAGATTGAACAAGTACACTGGAGATGGAGGAGACAGGAGCAACAATGTGAGAAAAAACTTTGACGATCGAAGAAGAGATCAAGAAGATCAGGGGCGAAATCCCCAACCTAGGGGACCGGTGATAAATACAATATTCAGAGGACCGCGACCCCGAGGGCCTGTGATAAACACAATTTTTAGAGGACCAACTGCTGCTGGATTATCCAAGAACTCCAGGAAAGCATATGCCCGAGAAGTTATGCATATTATTGGGGAAGCCCCGAAGAGGGCCAGGACAGGAGTAACGATGTCTTTTGATGATTCTGATCTGGAGGGTGTGAAATTTCCCCATGACGACCCGCTGGTCATAACCCCGATAATAGGGAACAACCCGGTGAGGAGGGTCCTTGTGGATAATGGTGCTTCAGTGGATATCTTTCTCCATGATACCTTTTTTAGGATGGGATATAATGACTCTCAATTGACCCCAACCGACATGCCGATATATGGATTTGCGGGAGTGGAGTGCCCCGTGGAAGGGATAATCAAGTTGCCAATAACCATAGGACATGAACCAAGGCAGGCAACTCAAATGTTGGACTTTGTGGTGGTGAAGGCTAGTTCGACTTACAACGCTATCATGGGAAGAACGGTGATACACGACTTCAAGGCAGTCCCTTCTTCCTACCATTCAGTTATGAAGTTTCCCACCCGGGATGGGATCGGAGAAGAGAGAGGAGATCAAAACATGGCCAGAAGTTGTTATGTGGCCTCTTTGAGGGCAGATGGAGTTGGGGGGCAGGTTCTTCCTATTGAAGATCTGGATATCCAAGAGAATGATGAAAAAAGAGGAAAGCTAGCAGAAGACTTGGTTTCGATTCCTTTAGCCCCCGATGATCTTGAGAAGGTTACTTTCATTGGAGCCACACTCGAGGAGCCCCTTAGAGGGAAGTTGGTGAAATTTTTTCAAGAAAATAGTGACGTGTTTGCATGGTCGACAGCTGATATGCTAGGTATAGACCCGGAACTGATTACTCACAAGCTGAATTTGGACCCAAATCGGAAGATAGTGAAGCAAACGAAAAGAAGTTTTGCTCCAGAGAGGCAAGAAGCTATAAAACAGGAGGTTGAGAAGCTCTTAGAAGCTGGTTTCATTGAGGAGATACAATTTCCAGAATGGTTAGCAAACCCTGTAATGGTGAAGAAGGCCAATGGAAAATGGAGGATGTGTGTAGACTTCATTGATCTGAATGATGCATGCCCTAAGGACTATTTTCTGTTGCCAATGATTGATACTTTGATAGATGCCACTGCTGGGCATGAGATGCTGAGCTTTATGGATGGGTTTAGTGGATACAATTAGATCAAGATGCACAAGACGACATTCCAAAGGTATCATTTATCACTGACTTTGGTGTTTATTGTTATCTTGTTATGACATTTGGTCTCAAGAATGCAGGAGCCACCTATCAAAGGTTGGTAAATAAAATTTTTAAGGATCTTATTGGCAAGACTATGGAAGTCTATGTTGATGACATGTTAGTCAAGAGTCTAGTAAAGACTGATCATATGACTCATTTGAGGGAAGCTTTTGAGGTCCTGAGATACCATAAAATGATGTTAAATCCTACGAAGTGTGCTTTCGGAGTAGGGTCTGGAAAGTTTTTGGGATTGATGGTCTCTAAGAGAGGAATCGAGGCCAATCCCGATAAAATAAAAGCAATCCTGGACATGGAGCCACCAAAAACTATCAAGGATGTTCAGAAGCTCACTGGAAGGGTTGCTGCATTGGGACGATTCTTCTCCAAGTCTGGAGATAAGTGCTTGTCATTCTTCAAGTCTTTAAAGAAGGTTAAGGATTTTGTATGGATTGAGAAAAGCCAGAAGGCATTTGAGGAATTAAAGAAATATATGGCCTAGGCCCCGTTGTTGGCCAAGCCAGCTTTGACTGAAGTTTTATACTTGTACTTGGCCGTTTCAGAGAATGCCTTGACCGCTGTATTGGTTAAGGAGGAGCTGAAAATTCAGAAACCCGTATACTATGTCAGCAAAATTCTACATGGAGCTGAGTTGAATTATTCAACTATTGAGAGGTTTGCTTTAGCTTTGGTAATGGCTTCAAGAAAGTTACGTCCTTACTTTCAGGCTCATCAAATCGAAGTGCTAACAAATCAGCCCTTGAGAAATATAATTCATAGTCCCAAGGCTAGTGGGATACTGATCAAATGGGCAATAGAGCTGGGAGAATTCAACATCAAATACAAGCCACAAACGACAATAAAAGCCCAAGCATTGGCTAACTTCATGGTGGAATATACCATACCCCGATCAAGAAGTTGGGGGGCAAGAAGATACCATACCTCAAGATAAGGAAGTTGATAAGGAGAAGGAATATTGGGTCCTCTATTTTGATTGAGCATCAAAAACAAATTCAAGTGGAGCAGGTTTGGTTTTACAAAGCCCTGATGGGTTCTTGATTGAGTATGCCAAGAAGTTAGACTTCCCGACCACAAACAATGAGGCAGAATATGAAGCTCTGATAGTTGGTCTTGGCTTAGCAGGGACACTTAGAGTCAAGAACTTAAAAGTCTGTGGAGACTCGAAGCTGGTCATATCCCAGGTAAAAGGAGAGTTTGAGGCAAGGGATGATACGATGGCTAAGTATGTCCGCCTAGTAAGGGCTGTGATGACCCAATTCGATGAATGCCATGTTGAGCACATTCCGAGGGAGGAAAATGCTAAGGCAGATGCACTATCAAAGTTTGCTTCATCTGAGATAGAGGAAAGTTCAAGAAGCGTATAGTTCCGCGTTCTAAAGACAAGGAACATTAATGTTAAGCTTGTAGATCCTATAGGTCTGGGGATGTCATGGATAGATCTCATTAAGACTCACATTCAAATCGGATGGTTGCCAAACGATGCTACTGAAGCACGGAAGTTCGTTGTTCGAGCACTAAGATACTCTTTGATAGATGGGATTTTGTATAAAAGATCTTTTGTGGTTCCTTACTTAAGGTGTCTCAGGCCCGATGAGGCACGCTTGGCTCTCGAAGAAGTATATGAAGGCATATGTGGGCAACACTTGGGGGGCAGAGCGCTAGCTCATAAGATAACTCGTTTAGGCTTCTATTGGCCAGAAATGATGGCTGATGCCAAGGAGTATGTGAAGAAGTGTGACCGCTGTCAGAAGCATGCACCTGTAGTTAGAAAACCCCCGGAGATGCTGACCTCCATCAACTCACCTATCCCCTTTGCTATGTGGGGAATGGATATACTTGGGCCTTTCCCTATGGCCACGGCATAAAGAAAGTTCCTGATTGTAGCCATTGATTATTTTACTAAGTGGATTGAAGCCAAACCCTTGGCCAAAATCACAACTAAGCAGGTTGCATAATTCCTGTGGGAAAATATCATGTGCCGGTATGGAATTCCCCGCATCCTAGTCACTGACAATGGAACACAGTTCAACAATGAGGAATTCAAGAAGTATTGTGAGGAGAATGAAATTGAATTACGATTCACCTTTGTGGCTCATCCGCAAGCCAATGGGCAAGCGGAAGTGGCAAATCAGATAATCCTGGATGGAATAAAGAAGAGGATCGAGAAATCAAGGAATAATTTGGTGGATGAGATACTCCCAATACTATGGGCCTATAGGACTATCTGTAGAGTAACGACTAGAGCAACTTCCTTCATGTTAGCATATGGGGCAGAAGCAGTTGTTCCTATAGAAATATCATATTCCTCCCCCAGGATTCAAGCTTTCAATGCTGAGGAAAATGAAGAAGTGCAAAGATTAGCCCTGGATCTAATTGATGAAGTACGAGATGAGGCACATGCGAAGATAGTGGAATATCAGAAAAAAGGCTTCGTTCTATTACAACCTAAGGGTTAAAGAAAGGTTCTTCAAACAAGGTGACCTAGTCTTGAGGAAGGTGGAAGCTTCTGGTGTAGGGAAGAAAGGGAAACTTGCCCCAAATTGGGAAGGGCCGTACAAGGTTAAGAGCGTTCAGGGTAAAGGAACCTACAAGCTGGAGACTATGGATGGTTTTAAAGTCCCGAGAACTTGGCATGCCCAAAACCTGAAGGTTTACTATGTGTAAAATAGTTAAAGCTCGATTCTCACTTGTCGGAATGACGAGTAGGTTTAAAAGCACCTTAAAGCTTTGTTTGCTTAGGATCTTTATATATTCGATATAGGATATGTTTAGTTTTATCAGGGTTGAACCCATCTCATGTAAGGTATCGAGAATACCAAGTTATAATAAAAAGCGTTCAGCTTAATCAAGCCTATTAGATTGATACATTGTGAAGAATAAAACCAAGTTATAAACTTGAGTTTGAAAACTCGGAAAAAACACGATATTACTTGGAAAATACAAGTGAAAATAGCAAAAGTCAATTACAAAGTTTGATATTGTCTAAAAAGAAAAATACATAATAATTCAAATAACTTAGGCCTTAGAAGGCTCAGATTCTTCAGAACCACTATTCGAAGTCTCCTCGGACGTCTCTTCAGTCGGTCCCTCGGAAGTCTCTTCAAAAGTCTCCGCAGAGGTTTCCTCGGAACTACCCTCAGACGCTTTGGATGCCTCAGGGGATGCTAGTTTTGGTGGCTCTTCTACCGTGGCCTTATTTATAATAGGCTCGGTCTCCTCCTCAGAAGAAGATTCTTCCTCTTCAGAGCTGGATTCAGGCTCCTTCCTTTTTTGGCCTTGGCCCTGGCTTCTTGATGGCGCTCTAACCGGGGACACTGAAGGGCCATCCTTAATCAGATGGGTAAGCTTATCTACAATGCCCCCAAGTGCTGGCAATTGCACGGGGCAAGGGAAGGAAGATTGTTCAAGGACCTCAGGAAAATCTTCCTGGATAGCCTCCACAGCAGCGTCCCAACCTTCCTTGTAGCTGACCGGACGAAGGAGGGCATCTTGTTCCACCATTAAGTCCTTGAATTATTGAGTATCCATCCATCCATCAAAGGCCTTGTCCTTCTGGGTCTTGAGAATAACAATCTCAGCCCGGGCCATTTCAAGGTCGGAAGTTGAGGATGCAAGTTGGGCTTGAAGAGCCTCTATCCTCTGGTTGGCCTCCTCCATCTTCTTGTTAGAGTCTTCTAGGCCAACTTTCCAAGCCTTGGCTTGGTGAATTGCCCCTTGAAAATGGACGTTCGCCTATAAGAGACAAAGAAAAAGTGGGAAACAAGAAAAATTACGAAAGAAAGCTATGAATGCCAAAAGAAAAAGACGTATCATCGCCAAAGCCTGAGCTCCGAAAAGCTCGTTAGCCTCCAAGTCCTGTTGAAGGACAAGGTCATGATAGTCTACAGGAGAAATAGAATGCATAGACCATTCCTTGGCAAGTGTTGTGTTGCCAATAAACGAATCCTTTCCCCGAATTCCCCAGGCAGGTTGGAAGAAAGCCCCTGGTTTCTATTTTGTACGTAAAGGTTGGCTAGGGCCCTTCTCGTCTCCTTCCTTCGCCTGAAGAAGGAATTCTGGGAAGCGATCCCCAAGGCGCGGGTCCTTGAAGACCTTCCCGGCACGTTTCATCCTGGTCATTTCCAGGTCTTTAGGCTTTGTAGCCTCTTCGATCTTCTCAGCAACTGCAACGAATAAGATAAGTGAATTGAGAAATTAGCAAAGTAAAAAGTGGGAGAAACGAAGACAACTAGAGAAGGAAGGAAACATACTTTTTTAGGAACGGGAGAAAGGCCACGTTCCACAAGAACGGTCTCCCTGATAAGATCCCAAGAGTGGGAAGTCCCATTATCTTGAGTAAGGAGGTTGAAGGCTCTGGTCTCCTCCTCAAATAAAACTATATCATTCGGGCTCCCATCCACAGCTAGCCCAAAAGAAGAACGAAAGAGGGTGCCTCAATCGCCGCCCTCCAAAAGGACGTACAGAAAATCCTTCTTCCTCCCCAAGTTATTGTCAGGGATGGACTTCCCATTCACTATGTAGGGAATAGTAGGCCGTTGGTTCAAAAAAACCCACCCCGGATTCTTGTCGGGGCTATTCTTGAACTGAAAGATTTTTCTGAACACAGCAACCGAGGTAGGGACGTTGTGCTTGGCGCATTGCGACAAGTAGCAAAGAATCAACCTCCAAGAGTTTGGAGGGAGTTGGCAAGTGCTGATGCCCACATCAGCCAGCAGAATAGGGATAAATGGGTGAAATGGGAGTCTGATACCTGCCCTTAGAGTGTCCCTGTAGACGTATAGAGCGTCTTTCTTCCATTGATAGGTCCTGTCGGCCGGACCCGCAAGAACCAGCTTGAAGGGTTCCTTGATTTTGAAATAAGTACTCAACTTATCCAGCTCCTTTGGATCCCGGAAGACACTGATGTGGTTGTACGCGTCCAGATGCGCATTAGAAGGGTACTCATCCCCTCGGGTATTGATCATATCAATCAAGGAAGTGTACCTTGATCGAATGGGGAACTCATTGGACTTTTTGGCCACGTTCATCTTGGCCAAACGAGTCATTCTCTTATCAACCATCTGAAAAAAGGGCGCAAAAGAAGACAATATTAAACACAAGCTATGCAAAAACGAGCAAAAGAAAAGAAGAGAGAAAGGTATTTTAACTGAAGTAACGCTGCAAAAAGGGGCTGGCTTGCTAAGTGAAGGTTTTGGGGCTCAAAAACTCTGACCTACAATTATTTCTCTGAGATCTTTAGGAGAAGAAAAGAAGAAGGGAATTCAAAAATAAGAAAGTGAGAAAGGAGTGACCCTAGTTACTCCTTTATATAGGCGGAAAAGGGAAGATGAAATGGCAGAAAAGCCCATTAAGCTAAAGGCCCAAAGAAAAAGCCCAAATTCTGGAATGTTCCAGAATATCTTTAGAGTTATTAAGTTCTAGAACCTTCCAGAATATCTTTAATAATTCTTAAGGCCCAAACGAGGCCCAAATCCAAAAAGGATGTGGAAAAGTGAAGGCCCAAATCCAAAAAGGATTTGGAAAAGTAAAGTCCCAAACAAGGCCCAATCCAAGTTGGATTAGGAAAAGCCCAATAAAGACCAGGATTAAGGTCGAATTTGAGGTCGTAAATCCTATTCGAATTCTTTCGAACAGGCGCAAAATACGCGTTAAAAAGATCAGGATGGAGGTCGAAGTTGAAGTCATGGATCCAGTTCGAATTCTTTCGAATAGAAGCCTGAAAAGCACTTATCAATAAGACCAGGATTGAGGTTGAAATCTTGGTCATGAATCAAGCACGAAATTTTTCCAGAAGGAAGACCAAGATTCGGGTCGTAGGTTCGACTAGGATCCAGGTCGAAACCCTGATCATCATTCCTAGTCGAAACCTTTCGAACATGAATCAAATAAGGATGGAAATTTCGACCAAAATCCAGGTCGTAGGTTCGACTAGGATCCAGGTCAAAACCCTGGTCCTGATTCCTAGTCGAAACCTTGCGAATAGAAGTCAAATAAGGATGGAAATTTTGAACAAAATCCAGGTCGAAGGTTCGACTAGGATCCTGGTCGAAATCCAGGTCGTGGAACCTAGTCGAAATCCTTCGACTAGGAAACAAACAGGGACAAAAATTTTGACCAAAATCCAGGTCGAAGGTTGGACTAGGATCCTGGCCGAAATCTAGGTCAAGGAACCTAGTCGAAATTCTTCGACCAGGATTAAAAGGCTGGCCCAAAATTCGACTAGGATCCAGGTTGAAATTTCGACTAGGATCCTGGCCGAAAAGGGCTGAAAGTTAGAAAATGTTTTTGAAAAATTGCATAAAATTTGGAAAATAACGGAAATAAAGGGAAAATTCCTAAAAAATACCAGAAAGTTCCTAAAAAGAGGGAAAAGGTAAGAAAATAATAGGGAAAGTTTTAAAACAACCCTGAAGCCGCGTACAAGGCGAATCGTTGTAAATGTAGGTCGCTCCACACTTTACACAAAACAATACCCTGTAAGGGAATGAGTGAACTTAACTTTTGCGAAATCTTATATGGTTTCCCAAAAGTTGGGGGGCAAATGATAAGGAATAAATAAATCCTGATTACGTAATTAAATATTGCATTAATTACACATGATTTTAGCTACAAGTCCCAATAAGAAGATGTATGACATTCAGACCAAAAAGGTTAACACATTGATCAGGACCGATAGACCAGATCAGGCCTGATGGAACAAAGAAGGCTCAAAACCCTGAATATTAATTAATTTCATAATTAATTAATAAGGGAAAAATCAGCTATTAAGAAGAGTCTCAATAAGGACATAAATCCTTGTAGATTAGCCTCCAAGGGACCTAGAAGGATAAGGAATTAGTTTCCTACCACTTAGGACTCCAAAGTCCATTCTAATTCTGAGACTTGACTACCAAGTCTCCTATACCAAGTCCAATTCAAGGACTCCCAATGTCTATATAAGGGGCCTCACCCCACAAATCAGAACTACGTTTTTTGATTTGATCCTTGGCAATCAGCAAGGTACGTAGGCATCTTGTTAAGGCAGATTTAGTCACGAAACATAAGAGCAGTCAAATCGAGCTATGAAGCTCACGTTCCTTAATAGTAAACACAACAATTATATACCTTAGTTTTTAATCCATACCAGATGGCTTAACAAAAGGTAGGTTTGAGATTTTCTTGAGAAATATTTGGCTTGAGGTGATTGGTATTTTCAGAAAGGTATTAGCAGTTTGTTTGTACAAGTATTTAGGCTTTGAGGTTTGAGGTGGTTTTGTATTTGAGTTTGTTGGCTTAGAGGGTTGAGCTTGGTTAATTTAGATTGGTAGGGATTATTTTTGTGGTTCTCTGCCATCTTGTCTTTTTTTTCTTCTCCTTTCTTCTCCTCTTTTCTTGTCATCACCTTTCTTCTCATCTTGCTTCCTGTCATTTCTTCCAGTTGCTCTTGAAGACTAACTTGGATTTGAACCTGAAGGTTTTTGCTCATCATGCTTATGTTCATCATCATCCTTGTCATCTTTTAAATTGAATTTCAGATTTGGCAACATGGTGTCAGTATTTAGTAGATATCTATCCAGGATCCTTATCATCTCCTCATCTTCAGCCTTCTTGTTCCTTTTGTACTTTAGACACAGTTTTTGGGAACAATAAGCTGTTTTCATTGTTTGGTTGTTGGACAGATGTAGGCCACCCCTTTATTTGGATATAGATAGGCTTCAGAAAAAGTTGTTATCTGTGCATTTTTGAGCTCATAAAGTAGTTGGGTGTCCTCTGTGATGACTACATGTATATCAATCACAACATCCAGCTCGAATGCTCTTGGAATTCTAAGATTTGAAAGAGACACCTGAAGACATCTGTCCACACCACCATCATTAATATTTACAACAATCCTTTTTTGCAAGTAGTTATCAATATTCACAACTACTGCCCTGATGGAGTTGATGGTCTTGGCCAATGCTCTTTTGTATGTCATGTAGTTGTTTTGAAGAGACATCCTTAGTACTGTAAGAAGTTCATTGAATTCTTGATCTTGATTTGGTCCTTCTGCAGCCTTTAGAAGTCTTTCCGTTCCAACATCATTTGAGATTTAAGCTTTTGAAGAGCTTGGAGCAGTCTGAGTGATTGAAGTCAATTTGCTAGGCTCCTTTAATTTAGCACCATTCCTGGATTGTTGAATCCTAGCTTTTATCTCCCCCTTAGTCTTGGGAATAGGCATGAGTAGGGGAGTTGGTAATTCTGGCCTCACAGACTCAGGAAGTGCAGGCAATGGAATGTTGAGCTTGCCCGTGATGGCTCCCAAAGCAACAAAATTTGGCATTTGTAAGTACATGTGGGAGTGCACCAAGGCTTGAATGTCTGCATGTTGACTCTGCACTAGTGTAGTGAGAGCTTGCACTTAAGCTGTTAGGTTGTTATTGGAGGTTTGCAGAGTCGAGACTTGATCTTGAAGAGCCTGAATTTGAAGATTTGTAGATGAGGCAGGTTGTTGATCTTGAAGCTAGTGAGGATCCAAAGGTGTCTTCCATAGCTTGTTTGATACCCTCCATGAGTAGTGCAGAAGAATCATATATGCTCTGGTGAAGCTGGTTTAACTTGAGTTTTGTATATTTGAGAAAGTTATTTATTGTTGAACCACCTCATGCAGAGTAATGAAAGGCTGTCTGAGATTCTTGACATCCTTTTCCATAGAAGTCAGATCAAATCTTGCCATTTGGTCAGCAAAATGTTAAAATTTAGAGGTGATCTTGACTTGGGAAGGTATGATCTCATCCATCTTCTCTCTAACTAGATTTCTGATCTTGTCCTCATGACCAATCATTTTTAATTCCAGAGCTTTACCAAACAGGTAAAAAGCCTTGAGTTGAGTTTTGTAAACTTCAGTGATTGCGTCATAGACATCTTGTGAAGTCAAGGCCTTGGCATTACTTCCCGAAATGGTGACATATTCATCTCTAAACCAAGCCAAGACCTGATCCCTCTCCAAAGCAAAATCCTTAGATAGCCAAGCATCTACATTTCCATCTTGCTCAGCCTCATTAACAATTCTCTGCTTCTGCTTTTCAACTTCTTCATTGTATGTTAGTAGAATGGCTTCATAATCTTAATTGCTCATATCCGAATTAAAAAAATGCTGTAAAATGTTGGTCAGTCCTGAAATCTGCTCAACAAGAAGATCATCTACTGTTGTAGGTTGAGTCTTAGTTGTCTATAGCCATTGTGAGATAAGATGTGGTTGTCGAGGTTGAGAAGTATAAGGTTGATTGGTTGGGTGTGATGGTGGTAATTTAACAGAACCACCTGTGACAGGAGTCACAGTTTGACTCATAGATTGCTCTGTGGTTATGACAGGGTGTTGTTCTCCACTTGTGATGGGAACCTTTAGTTGAATTGGAGGGGATTTGACTGGGTTACTATCATCTGCACCAGCCTCAAACTCTTGTGCTTCTTGCAAAGCATTTTTACATGAATGTGATGATCTTGCATCTCCCATAGCAGGGTCATTGGCAATTGTACTCCCAACTTCAATTGTTAATGCAATTTAAGCTAGGGTTTTAAGGGGAGTTATTCCTGTAACAGGAACCTCCAATTAAATTGGAGAGGATTTAGATAGCTCCCCCTCAGAAGTACTACCCTCAAACCTTACAGCATGTGAAGGCTGATTTGCACATGAAGGTGCACATGTGATCACCATGGGTCTTCAGTAAAAACTGATGAATCCCCCATGTGTGTGATGGTGTCATCAAGGTCTACCCCAGCTAGTAGCCTCTCACCGTCTAAATTTGGTGTCTAAGTGGTGATCAAGGTTTCTTGAACCAATTCACTTGAGTGAGATTGTACCTGAGAATTAGATTCAGGTGCTTTGTAGGAAGAAGAAATTTTAGAGATAAGATTTTGAATTTCAGTGTTGAGTGTTGGAAGCTCCCCCTGAATAGATGAGGGAGCTTCAAGAGATGTGCTCTCCTTATGTGTGCTGTAATAACCCCAATTTTTGGGAATTTTTGAAACCCTTATGAATAGTGTTTTTGCTGAACGAGAAAACTTTTCATGCCACGCTATGTAGGGGTTCTGTTATTGATCTTATGGGATATTATTAGTACTCTATGTGGTATATAAGTGTATGTAAAGATCGTCAGAATCCAATTCCGAACACTTTGGTTTTTCCCGGAAATCCATAAGATACGGAGAGAATTGAGTATAAGGTAACAGAATAAAAAGGATTTAAATTAAAGGATTATAATAGAGGATCATAAAAAGGAATATAATGTATTGAGAAAGGTTAAGGGAACCTAAGTAATAAGATCCCGGGTATGATCCTTCAAACGATAAACGAGAACGAAAGTTAAGCGAACCGTACAACAGATCAGCGGTCATTAGGCAAACGATTAGGAAGTTAATCAAAGGGATTAATGGGAGTGATGTCATCCAACCAATAGAAAGGAGACAAGGAAGGGAGGATGACATCATAAGGGTGACATAAGCATGACATGGAAGGAAGGAGGTGTGGTTGATTTAGGACCACACAATTCAAGGGCAAGGTGGTAATTTGCTAAATCAAAAACAAAACCAAACCAACCAACTAGCAAATCATTTCATCAAAAATCAAAAAAATCAGCCAAGGCATTGTTCTTCATATTAGCTCTCGGCTTTTTGCCTTTTTCAAAGAAAAAAATTTCCAAAATCAAGATCCAAGCATCCTTAATTGGTAAGAAAATTCCCTAACCATCTTTATGCTTAGTTATGGCTATATCATGAGTTTAAGCCATTAATTCTTTCTCTAGCTTCTTCATTTAATCAATGAAGAAGACAATGAATAGTGTTTTCAAGTTTTTAACTTGAACTTTTCTTGTTTTTCTTGAAGATCCAAGCTTCCCTAAGGCTTCTCCAAGCTTATTAAGGCTTCCTAGCTCAACCCACCACTCCAAGGAAGGTATACCATTTTCAAACCCTAGGTTCATATATATTATAAGTGATTTTGATGAGTAGGATGTTATGGTATCTTATTGTTATGATTAGAGTTTGAGGTTTGGTATGGTAGTGAAATGAGATGGTAATTTTGTGGTTTTGATTTAAAGAAACTTAAGTATGATTAAAGTTAGGTTTAAGCATATGTATGAATGATTAAAATTGAATTGGTTGGGATTGTTATGATGTGATAAGGATGGGTGTTTGTTGTGTGTTGGATTTGAGGATGGTTTGTGTTGATTGTGGATAGTTTAAAAAATGGGAAATCGCGTAAACATAGCCGTCGTAACGTCCGATTTTCTTTGGACTGTTTTTGTGCATAGCATTAGGACCCGAGAACCCCCTGCTAAATTGTGACCACTGCCATGTTTAGATAGCTCATGTTACGAGCTTCGTTTTGATATGTAGTTCGTTCGATTCCGATTTACGGTTTAGGAGAAACGACCGTTTCAAGTAACGGCGTTTCACGAACGAAACTTTTTCCCTCGCCTTACTTTGAAATGTAGGTTAAAGACCAAAAAGGGATAATTAATGCATGAAACATTTATGGTAAGTGTTTTAGGCAGTTGGTAAGTCACTCGCGAAGGAATCGCTTTAAAACTCGTAAAGGTTAAATTATTAAAAATGGTGGAGCCGAGGGTACCCGAGTGACTTAAGCGAATCAGTGAGCGCAAAACAAGCGTTAGAGTCTAAGTTAGTTAAAGTATAGAATTACAAGTGATTTTGGTTTAATTCCAACTTACTTGTTGTTTATAGGTTACCAGACTCGTCCCGAGCCATTCGTAACCCCCAGTCGCTCAGGCAAGTATTCTATCCGTTATACTGTTGTTGTGATGAATACACTTGTATATGCATTATCTTGCGATAGATGCATGTTGGTTATTTAGCAAATTCTTGCGATATATTGTAGCATGTGATATGGTATATATGCATGCCTGTTTCATATTCTTGAAATATATATCTGTTGGTTCAGTTGATAATACCTATGCTAGAGGATAGCGGTAACTTGCATATACCCTTAGTATAGGGACCCAAAAGGTGAAAATATTTTCTAAAACCGGGAGTCGAGGATCCCGAGTAATCTTGTATATATGGATATGGATATATATATATATATATATATTTATATATATATATATGGTTATAGTTTTCCAAACTATTAATCGAATAAGGTTTATTCGATAACTTTAAACTTTATTTTATTATTGAACATTATTTCGAATATTATTCGAGGACTTATGACTCCTTTTATATTATTTATTGAATATTATTTGAATATTCATTCGAGGACTTATGACTCCTTTTATATTATTTATTGAATATTATTTGAATATTCATTCGAGGGCTTATGACTCAGTTTATATTATTTGATGAATATTATTTGAATATTCATTTGAGGATGTATGACTCCTTTATTTTATTTAATGAATATTATTTATAATATTCATTCGAGGTATTATGACTCAGCTTATTTTATTTATTGTATATTATTTGAATATTCATTTGAGGATCTATGACTCTGATTATTTGCTGAAATATATTCTTTATTTTATTAAAGAATAAGATGTCAATAATCAAACTTATTTTCGATTATTCAAATAAAGATAATACTTTCATATAAGTATATCTTTGGTTATTTAATACTCGTTTCAAGTATAAATTTTAATACTTCTACTTCAATTATTTTTATAAAAGATTATTCTTTATGGGAATATTATTTAATTAATAATATTCAGATATTTTCTAATATTCTGGGGACTGATTTACTTCATTAAATCAGCCTTACTCCAAACACTCTTTAAAGTGTTTTCGAGTCTTCAAAATGATTTTTAAAAGTCAGAGCGGATCCCAAAACTCATTTTTATATTTAAGATCTTCCTTTTTAAGGGGATTTAAATACTCGCTCAAAACCTGGGGAATCCGGCTCTGTGGTGTATTTTATATTCGCAACAAGGTTGCAGATTTGGTAAATGAATTGATTACTTGCCCAACGTTCGGGAAGTAAGCCCCTCTCATTGAGTCGGCATAAGCGACAGGCCGGGGTACGGTCTATTATTGTGTAAGTGGCTCAGTGGGAGTCCATCAAATGCATAAGTGGCTGAGTGGCAGTCCAGCATAGGTCTTAATTATGACCAGGGTGATGACCAGTGGGGAATTCGTCCATCTACTAGTAGAAAAGGTTACTTATTGGTATCTTTGCCTGATCAGCAAGATATCGGGTTTATGCCAAAATTCTTTTCCTTTCCAAAATTCATTGGATGTTTCGAACTCTGTTCATACTTCACATAACAGAGGTTCCAGGAAATGTTTTCGGGATATATATGTATGTGGATATATATATATATCGGGACTAAATAAAGTATCTCATAACTTTTTCATTCAATAATATTTCAAAGATTGAATCTATTCAAGTCTTATCTTGTGGTCTCATCAGTGGGATGAACTTTTGAAATTGATTATAACTTGAACGGTGGTAGTTCAAGTAGTATTTGGGAATGATATAAGTGTAGTGAAGTATTTGGTAACTTCATCTTTTAAACTTATATCTAATTAATAATTGTCTTATGAATGACAAAGATTTTCAGAAAAACGTTGAGACAAGGTTAGATATATGAGATCACCTTGCAACGATATTTTTATATACAGTTATACACTGGGACTTTGTGTATATTATGCATGGAAGAGGACTTCCAATATTTTGAAAAGTATATATGTATATATACTGAATATTTTGCGACTTCATCGCATTAAGATATCAAACTTGGTTCATTTCTTTTGACCAAGACTTTCATGAGTATTATGAGTAGGCTCATATATTGTAAATCATTATACATATTATTTTGGTGGGCTTGCTGCTCACCCTTGCTTTATTTCTTCATCACACAACAACAGTTAGGAAAGATGGCCAGACTCCAGCAGACCCAGCGCAAGCGCGTGGGAAGCGTCCCGCGTCTTCCCGTTGATGTTGTAGCTGCTATAGCTGCAGAGGTAGATCTATTGTAGATCAGACCATCTACTTTTGAGAATCAATTATGTATAATTATAACTTGTGGCAGATAATGACAATTAACTGTAAATTTATCAAGTAATCATTTCGGGTTGTAATAACTTTTAAATTGTGGATTCAAAGACTTGTACTTATTTAAATTTCATCTCTGAGACTATAACGGGTTGTGGTGTGTGTTAGCGTGGGGTCACAGCATAAGGTTATTTATTATTAATTAAGTGAAGTGATATTGTGGAAAGAAAGACCGTGACGACCCGGATCCCCGACCCCGGATCTGGGGGTGTTACAGAAATGGTATCAGAGCTAAGCGTTATAAACCTCAGAGATGATGGGACGTAAAGATAATAAGTTCACTAAGATAATAAGAACTCTTGCCAAGTTCATAGTCGGGCTACCTAACGTAGCACTGACAGTTAAAACCCTTATGGGAACCCTTATAAATATCGTGATAGGAGCGTAGTTCGTTATCGTATATGGTAGCAGGACTCCGAACCCTGAGGTTGAGGAGCAACATCGCGATGATATTTTATTACTAATTGGAGATCGGATTGCGGATCCGATAGAGTGTCCTAATGCAGGACCGGATGATGTTGATAGTGAGGATGTAGCGGTTGATGATGTTGTCCTAGAAGGGATAGTTATTGAGGAGGATCCCATGGAGGATCCTGACAAGAATGAATAAAGGACCACTGAGGAATTGATGACCATGGTTAGGGAAACTACCAGAGGTAGGATTGGCCGGTCACTACCGGAGGTTCGTTCAAGTTGTAAAGATAGTAGCCCCTTTAACGCGGCTTACTCGTAAGACTGAGAAGTTCGAATGGACAGAGAAATACGAGAAAAGATTTTAAGAACTGAAGCAAAGATTGGTGACGGCCCCTATGATGGCGTTACCGGATGGAAAAGGAGATTTTGTGATTTGTAAGTGACGCTTCGCATAAGGAATTAGGGTGCTTCTTATATAGCACAGCAAGATAATCGCGTCTGCGTCAAGACAATTAAGGAAGTATAAAATTCGATATCCCCACCCATGAGCTTGGGCTCGTGGCAATAGTTTTTCCCTAAAGATTGGAGGCACTACTTGTATGGAGAGAAGTGCAAGATTTACACAAACCATAGGAGCTCTAGTACATTTTTGCGTAGAAAGAGCTCAACATACGCCAGAGGAGGCGGTTAGAGCTAATCAAGGATTACGATTATGAGATTCTTTATCATTCGGGGGAAAGCCAATGTGGTGGCTGATGCCCTTAGTAAAAAGGAGAGACTCAAGATGATAATGTCTTTTGGGGAGTTTATAAGAGATTTTGAGAAAATGGAAATAGAAGTGAAGGTAACCGGAGCCGGTACCGAAAAGCTGTTTGAGATTGCAATACAGCCCGAATTATTGGAAAAGATCATATTGTGCCAGAAAAAGTTATGAATGAAGGTAGAGAGCCAACAATTAGATAAAAGATTAATATCGAGAAAGATGATAAGGGAATAATGAGGTATTCCTATAGAATTTGGGTTCCGAAAGTTCAAGAGTGTAAGGATGAGAACTTAGATGAGAGCCATAGTTGAGGAATAAGATTTAGAGCAAACCCTGAACGCGATAGTCAGGGAGGTCGCCATCAAGATAGAAGGAACCCATGACATAATGGAGTGGAAAATGAGGATTTTAAATTAAAAGATGACCCCGATTATGGGGAGTAGGATGAAACATTTCATAATAAGGAAACAGAAAGTCGAGTAAGGAAAGGAGACCCGAGACGGTACTCCTATACGGCAATTCATAGACCTGTCTAGACAGAACTTAGACTATTATCCCCAACCACCACTTTGAGGAAACAATGCGGTAGGAAATTCTTCATGACCTTTAAGTCGTTAAGCTCTCAGAGTTCCAAGGAACAGGTTGACCCAGTCGAGGCAATAGCCTGGCTAAAGGAAATAGAGGAATCAGTTGAGATTCTAAATGATTGACGAATCACAAAAGACTATTTTTATCACTTACCCTCCTAAGAGAGAGGCCACCTGCTGGTGAAAGACCAAGAAAGGCACGGAGCCAGAGGATAGAATAAACTGATTTAAGTTCAGTCAATTGTTTTCGGGAAAGTAATTCCCAAGGTTATGGAGATAGTGTAAAAGCTTTAGAGTCAGAACAAAGGCAGACGAGTATGATGAATTATGAATCTAAGTTGTAAAAGTTGTCAAGATTCGTTCTGAGGACACGAATCCAGAATGACGGGATGTATGAAATCAATGCTTATGTTATGTTGGTTCATGAAATAATGATAAGAGAAAGGAAAATAAAAAGGAAAATGAAGTGGAAAGGAATATAAAGGCAAGAGAGTTTGAGGAATGATAAAGGAGTTGGGTATGAGGAAACCCTAAAGACTCGTAGAAATAGAAATAGAAAAGTATGTAATCGTCCGGATGAGAGTGATTCACCATGAGTTAAATTGATGGTTGAAGGTATAAGAGATACATATATTTTATCCCCTGTAAGTTGGAAAGATTCGAGGAAACCTTGAGATAATTCGAAGGATAGACAATGAGACGCGAATAGACTGAGGAGACAAGAAAGTAAGAAACTAGGAAAATTGGATGAAGGAAGTGACCTTCAAGAATGTGAAGTGTAAGAGCGGTGGCTTGATACCCAGAAAGGGAGACGCCAGATATGAGAGATATCCCAACATTGAGGTGACTGTTGAGAAACAACAAAAGTAAATAAGGAATTATTAAGAAGAAGTTCACGTTGAACACGACCAATATCTTCCAGAACATCCTTGTTATCGTTACCAAATTAGGCAAGACAAGCGGATGACCATTGTTATCTTTTGGAGGCCATATGGATTGACCTCGATTTGAATAAGGATGCTATTGTGAAATTAGGCATTTACTATCGAGGTGGGAATGATTGAATAAGATACCCATATCAGGGATATATGACTTTATTTATCCATGGAAGGATGCTTGTACCTTTTTAAAGGTGGAATTAAGGATAGAACATCGGTAACTTAAAACGAATCCTAGGGGAATGCATAAAGGTTGGCATTTCACCCTTAATAGGGATAGTATGAGTTTTGACAGTATGAATTGGAAAGGATTAAGGTAATAATAACCTTTAAGGATCAGTGGAGAAATTCTTCAGAAGTATATAGACAATGGTTCTACTATTAGTAAATGGTATTGTGATATGCCCTGTATCTAGGGAATACAGGAGGAACGATTGAAGGATAACCTTAGAGGTTTTATAAGGAAAAAGGTAATATTCAAAATTCTCAAGAATGGAAATGGGGATAAAGGAAACATGACGTAATTATAATGATGCCAAGTGGGGCACGTGTTAAACCACGAGAAAGTATGGATCAAACCAGTAAAGGTTGAAATTGTTCTAGGCAATTAGGACTTAAGATAAAAGATGTTCTAAGTATAGTTGAGAGTCAGTCGTGACAGTGATTAACCTCTAAAGACTGAGGCAATAACTTATGGAAAAATGGTGATTTTTTTTTTACTCATCAGATTTTAAGGAATACATCTTCACATAAGCTGTGATTGAAATGAGGTAGAAAATTATTTGGAGGTGGTTAAAATGACATTGACTGTAAGGAAATTGTACTATCAGGAAAGGCCAAAGAGGTGGCCGACACTTTAAAGGTAAGAGGATAATTATAGGCACTTGTGCCAAAGGAATACAGTGATGATGGTTAAAACTGTGAAGGTTGTATTATGGTTTGGAAGATTGACATTCCTTCTGATGACTGTGCAATACCCAACCGTAATAGTAGTTAGTAAAGGTTTAATTCGTGTAATCGCCATGAGCGGGCTATCTATCTCAGAAGATACTATCTTGAGATAAGCCAGGACCATAGTTCAAAAAGGACTAAACAAACCTTTGAGTTAAGTCTTCTATTGAAGGCATATGATTAAGAATGGTATTAACCTTCTATCGTTGCTTTGAGCGAAACTCTTCTGCAAATTTTATCTGCTTCATGTCATGAAAGTACGCCAGAGTTTGGAGTGTTCTTCATGAATTATGATTGGTGATTATGTTAACTCCTTAGAAGTATTTGATACGACATGTATGGACTCCGTATGGTTAGATATTAAGACTTCATGGAAAATGAATGACTACAGTAGGTCAGTGGTGGACCATAGTAAGGCAGCAATGATTCTGCGAGTATCGAGCTGATTACAACCGTGAGAGTTGTATTGGAATAGGTGTCGAGATTGAGTACCCCTAATCGGGTCGTGGTAGTGTATAAGTTATCATTGATAGACTAATTAAGTAGAGTATCTACCTAGTGAATTATTATTCTTTCTTATCAATAGAGAGTCGTATTATTATACGAGAAAGGTTGCGGTGCAAGCATAGAATTCTAGTAGCGATGATGTATAGAATGAGATCCCAGATTCGATTTTCGATGTCGAGGGAGTTTCAAAGGTGATTGTGTATAAGCTCGAGGAAGAGCATGGGTCCATAGAATGATGGACGGGATAGCGAAAATATTTAGGCACGTGAAATGCGATGCTATAATACTTGATGCGGATATAAATACATATATGTTTTATTCTTCTATGACAAACCTCTATAGTTCAGAGGTAGATTCCAAGCCAGATATTTTATGGCAATAAAATTTTTATGAATATACAATTCTTTTCAATTCGTTCTTTTCTCTTCTTTTCATTTCATGTAATCTGAGAAGAACAACCCTTCCAGAAAGGGGAGGTATTGCCGAATGACTATCTATCTGTGTGATAGAAGCCTAGTAGGATACCAGCTATTGTTTAATTGCTTGTCAAGTACTAAAGGCTGGCCACCTTCTGTACTAACTATGCGATATAACAAGTGTTCATGATCATAGTGATCTCTCAACAAATTCCTTTACTTCTATTTGATTGATCAAATTTTGGAAAATAGAAACAGCTGAAAAAAAAAAGGAGTAATAAAGTGGTGGTAGTATGCGGAATGGGAATACATTCGTGATACTAAGGTTGACGTGGTTATTAAAGGGTTATAGAACGCTAGCGAGCAAAAGTATGACCAGTATAATATTAGGAACGGAAGGTGATAGCGATTACGAACTGGAAAAGAAGGGGTATTGAGGAGCAAGAGCTCTAATGATTGGAAGCTATGATGAGAGTCTGTGCAATAGACTTGAAAGAAATTGGAATGATCACTTAATTCGGATTGAGTTATCTTACGACAATAGATCATATGTCATTATCGAGATGTCGCCTTATGAGATCCTTGAGGGAAGACAATTTCGATCTCCCTTATGTTAGGATGAAGTTGTAGAGCGCAAGATGCTCGGACCCGCAGTAGTCCAAAGGACCAAGGATATGATAGAACTAATCAGAGGACGGCTGGTAGTAGCCCAAGATGGACATGATAAGTATGTTGATTTGACACGAAAGGATAAAGAGTATGAAATAGGGGACCTAGTAATGTTATAGGTATCCCTTGGAAAGGATTGATGAGGTTCGGAAAGAAAGGAAAGCTAAGTCTACAATTTGTTGGACCCTTGGATATATTAAGACGTTTGGGAAGTTAGCATATGAGCTAGCCTTAACCCAGAACCTGTAGCAAGTTCGTAACGTGTTTCACGTATCAATGTTAAGGAAGTGTAATTTAGATGCCAGATGAATAGAGGCATATGAGCGCATAGATATGCAACCCGACGTAACCTATATGGAGCAACCAGGAAGGGTTATAGAGTGAAAAGGGACAAGTGCTTAGGAGAAGGATTATCAAACTAGGCAGAGTTTGGTGGTAGAACCACAATGTGGGAAAATTGACTCGAGAGTTAGAAAGTGTGATGCTAAGAGAGTGTCCCCATTTGTTTTCTATCTGATTCCGGGACGGAATCCTTTTAAGGAGGGGAGACTGTAATAACCCCAATTTTTGGGAATTTTTGAAACCCTTATGAATAGTGTTTTTGCTGAACGAGAAAACTTTTCATGCCACGCTATGTAGGGGTTCTGTTATTGATCTTATGGGATATTATTAGTACTCTATGTGGTATATAAGTGTATGTAAAGATCGTCAGAATCCAATTCCGAACACTTTGGTTTTTCCCGGAAATCCATAAGATACGGAGAGAATTGAGTATAAGGTAACAGAATAAAAAGGATTTAAATTAAAGGATTATAATAGAGGATCATAAAAAGGAATATAATGTATTGAGAAAGGTTAAGGGAACCTAAGTAATAAGATCCCGGGTATGATCCTTCAAACGATAAACGAGAACGAAAGTTAAGCGAACCGTACAACAGATCAGCGGTCATTAGGCAAACGATTAGGAAGTTAATCAAAGGGATTAATGGGAGTGATGTCATCCAACCAATAGAAAGGAGACAAGGAAGGGAGGATGACATCATAAGGGTGACATAAGCATGACATGGAAGGAAGGAGGTGTGGTTGATTTAGGACCACACAAATTCAAGGGCAAGGTGGTAATTTGCTAAATCAAAAACAAAACCAAGCCAACCAACTAGCAAATCATTTCATCAAAAATCAAAAAATCAGCCAAGGCATTGTTCTTCATATTAGCTCTCGGCTTTTTGCCTTTTTCAAAGAAAAAAATTTCCAAAATCAAGATCCAAGCATCCTTAATTGGTAAGAAAATTCCCTAACCATCTTTATGCTTAGTTATGGCTATATCATGAGTTTAAGCCATTAATTCTTTCTCTAGCTTCTTCATTTAATCAATGAAGAAGACAATGAATAGTGTTTTCAAGTTTTTAACTTGAACTTTTCTTGTTTTTCTTGAAGATCCAAGCTTCCCTAAGGCTTCTCCAAGCTTATTAAGGCTTCCTAGCTCAACCCACCACTCCAAGGAAGGTATACCATTTTCAAACCCTAGGTTCATATATATTATAAGTGATTTTGATGAGTAGGATGTTATGGTATCTTATTGTTATGATTAGAGTTTGAGGTTTGGTATGGTAGTGAAATGAGATGGTAATTTTGTGGTTTTGATTTAAAGAAACTTAAGTATGATTAAAGTTAGGTTTAAGCATATGTATGAATGATTAAAATTGAATTGGTTGGGATTGTTATGATGTGATAAGGATGGGTGTTTGTTGTGTGTTGGATTTGAGGATGGTTTGTGTTGATTGTGGATAGTTTAAAAAATGGGAAATCGCGTAAACATAGCCGTCGTAACGTCCGATTTTCTTTGGACTGTTTTTGTGCATAGCATTAGGACCCGAGAACACCCTGCTAAATTGTGACCACTGCCATGTTTAGATAGCTCATGTTACGAGCTTCGTTTTGATATGTAGTTCGTTCGATTCCGATTTACGGTTTAGGAGAAACGACCGTTTCAAGTAACGGCGTTTCACGAACGAAACTTTTTCCCTCGCCTTACTTTGAAATGTAGGTTAAAGACCAAAAAGGGTTAATTAATGCATGAAACATTTATGGTAAGTGTTTTAGGCAGTTGGTAAGTCACTCGCGAAGGAATCGCTTTAAAACTCGTAAAGGTTAAATTATTAAAAATGGTGGAGCCGAGGGTACCCGAGTGACTTAAGCGAATCAGTGAGCGCAAAACAAGCGTTAGAGTCTAAGTTAGTTAAAGTATAGAATTACAAGTGATTTTGGTTTAATTCCAACTTACTTGTTGTTTATAGGTTACCAGACTCGTCCCGAGCCATTCGTAACCCCCAGTCGCTCAGGCAAGTATTCTATCCGTTATACTGTTGTTGTGATGAATACACTTGTATATGCATTATCTTGCGATAGATGCATGTTGGTTATTTAGCAAATTCTTGCGATATATTGTAGCATGTGATATGGTATATATGCATGCATGTTTCATATTCTTGAAATATATATCTGTTGGTTCAGTTGATAATACCTATGCTAGAGGATAGCGGTAACTTGCATATACCCTTAGTATAGGGACCCAAAAGGTGAAAATATTTTCTAAAACCGGGAGTCGAGGATCCCGAGTAATCTTGTATATATGGATATGGATATATATATATATATATATATATTTATATATATATATATGGTTATAGTTTTCCAAACTATTAATCGAATAAGGTTTATTCGATAACTTTAAACTTTATTTTATTATTGAACATTATTTCGAATATTATTCGAGGACTTATGACTCCTTTTATATTATTTATTGAATATTATTTGAATATTCATTCGAGGACTTATGACTCCTTTTATATTATTTATTGAATATTATTTGAATATTCATTCGAGGGCTTATGACTCAGTTTATATTATTTGATGAATATTATTTGAATATTCATTTGAGGATGTATGACTCCTTTATTTTATTTAATGAATATTATTTATAATATTCATTCGAGGTATTATGACTCAGCTTATTTTATTTATTGAATATTATTTGAATATTCATTTGAGGATCTATGACTCTGATTATTTGCTGAAATATATTCTTTATTTTATTAAAGAATAAGATGTCAATAATCAAACTTATTTTCGATTATTCAAATAAAGATAATACTTTCATATAAGTATATCTTTGGTTATTTAATACTCGTTTCAAGTATAAATTTTAATACTTCTACTTCAATTATTTTTATAAAAGATTATTCTTTATGGGAATATTATTTAATTAATAATATTCAGATATTTTCTAATATTCTGGGGACTGATTTACTTCATTAAATCAGCCTTACTCCAAACACTCTTTAAAGTGTTTTCGAGTCTTCAAAATGATTTTTAAAAGTCAGAGCGGATCCCAAAACTCATTTTTATATTTAAGATCTTCCTTTTTAAGGGGATTTAAATACTCGCTCAAAACCTGGGGAATCCGGCTCTGTGGTGTATTTTATATTCGCAACAAGGTTGCAGATTTGGTAAATGAATTGATTACTTGCCCAACGTTCGGGAAGTAAGCCCCTCTCATTGAGTCGGCATAAGCGACAGGCCGGGGTACGGTCTATTATTGTGTAAGTGGCTCAGTGGGAGTCCATCAAATGCATAAGTGGCTGAGTGGCAGTCCAGCATAGGTCTTAATTATGACCAGGGTGATGACCAGTGGGGAATTCGTCCATCTACTAGTAGAAAAGGTTACTTATTGGTATCTTTGCCTGATCAGCAAGATATCGGGTTTATGCCAAAATTCTTTTCCTTTCCAAAATTCATTGGATGTTTCGAACTCTGTTCATACTTCACATAACAGAGGTTCCAGGAAATGTTTTCGGGATATATATGTATGTGGATATATATATATATATCGGGACTAAATAAAGTATCTCATAACTTTTTCATTCAATAATATTTCAAAGATTGAATCTATTCAAGTCTTATCTTGTGGTCTCATCAGTGGGATGAACTTTTGAAATTGATTATAACTTGAACGGTGGTAGTTCAAGTAGTATTTGGGAATGATATAAGTGTAGTGAAGTATTTGGTAACTTCATCTTTTAAACTTATATCTAATTAATAATTGTCTTATGAATGACAAAGATTTTCAGAAAAACGTTGAGACAAGGTTAGATATATGAGATCACCTTGCAACGATATTTTTATATACAGTTATACACTGGGACTTTGTGTATATTATGCATGGAAGAGGACTTCCAATATTTTGAAAAGTATATATGTATATATACTGAATATTTTGCGACTTCATCGCATTAAGATATCAAACTTGGTTCATTTCTTTTGACCAAGACTTTCATGAGTATTATGAGTAGGCTCATATATTGTAAATCATTATACATATTATTTTGGTGGGCTTGCTGCTCACCCTTGCTTTATTTCTTCATCACACAACAACAGTTAGGAAAGATGGCCAGACTCCAGCAGACCCAGCGCAAGCGCGTGGGAAGCATCCCGCGTCTTCCCGTTGATGTTGTAGCTGCTATAGCTGCAGAGGTAGATCTATTGTAGATCAGACCATCTACTTTTGAGAATCAATTATGTATAATTATAACTTGTGGCAGATAATGGCAATTAACTGTAAATTTATCAAGTAATCATTTCGGGTTGTAATAACTTTTAAATTGTGGATTCAAAGACTTGTACTTATTTAAATTTCATCTCTGAGACTATAACGGGTTGTGGTGTGTGTTAGCGTGGGGTCACAGCATAAGGTTATTTATTATTAATTAAGTGAAGTGATATTGTGGAAAGAAAGACCGTGACGACCCGGATCCCCGACCCCGGATCTGGGGGTGTTACATGTGCCATCCTTATTTCTCCTTCCATACACTTGAATTTGTTCAAGTGATGGTTGTGCAGACTCTTTACAAGGTGCATTTGGGCTAATGCTCTTTTCAATAGAGACATCCTTTTGAGAAGGTGCCTCTAGAGTCTGTTTAAGTCCCTTGTATATAACTACATTCTTTTGAGAGGATGTGGAGGTGGCTTGAGTGGTCAACTCTAAGTTTTTAGCCTTCTTTGGTTTTCTCTTGACCAAGGGTGACTCAGATTCTATTTGCTCCTCACCACTCTCATTTATAATTGGTAGGTTTGCCTGCTTTCTTTTCTTTTTACTCACTTCACCCTTTTGATAGGATGAAGTGGTTGGTTTCCTAGCTTCCAGAGGTATAGAAGAAGTGGTTTCTGCTTGGGATGGTCCTTGTTGGTTATCATGTGTTTGTACTTCTACAGGCTCAGGGACCATAGTTGTACTAGATTGTGCATTTGATCTCATATCAGGCATGGGGTAAGGGTAAGTCTTAAACCTCTCCATCATAAATGGAGTGATTTTCAGAATTACAGTTACCTTATTCTTTGTAGTATATGAGCCAAATATAATTTTGGATACTTACTTACAATTGCCTATTTTTGTGTTGTCTATACCATTAAGCAAATGTATGTTTGATACTTTATGATTTAAAATAGACATAATAAATCTAGGAAAGAAAATTTCCTTACCTCTTGCAGCTAGGGGCATTGTTAGCCTGGTGGCAAGTTCTTCCCGGATCAATAGGCCAACATTCAAGTGTCTGTTGTGGGCTATTGAGAACACCAGCTTCTGCACCATACTTGAAATGTTGTCATATCCTGTATTTTTGCATGTGAAGGCCCTCACTATAGAATCAAACACAAAAAAAACCATTCCTTCCTTAGGTTTGTTTTGTTCAGACTTGCTAGGTTGATCCTTCCACCATAGTTGATAAAATCCATGAACTCAGCTAGTATAACGACTCGCATATTTTTATATTATTTAAATGTGCAATTATTAAATAATTATATAATTAAATATGTATGTGGTTGCTGTTAGTTGGATATTATTTTGCTGTTAATTATGTGTGATCGTTGGTGTTCGAGTCTCAATTGTGTAATTCGTTGTGAAGCTGTGTTGTGTCACTTTTGTATTTAAAGGTGATTTTATTCAGGATTTATTTCCATTAATACTTGGGTTATCCCTAAAATCATTTTTATGGCTTCATAATTTTATTAATTATATTTAGGAGTTTTTAAAATTGAGAAATTAATATTTCATCAATTATTTAACCATGTATGATTTTCTGATTGTAATTATTTGTTAAATACGTATTTAATTCCAAAATTCTTTAAAAATTATGAAACTCGTATTTATTTAAGTTTGGAATATTCGGAGAATTTTAAATTTATTTTGAGAATTTTTGGGATTAAGTTCACCCGCGCGTTGTTTCGTGTATTTGTTAAAAAATGAGTATAAACTGTATTTTAGAAATTATTTTAAAATTTTAAAATTTATGTTTTTAGTAACCTCGGGAAATTTACAATATTTTAAAGTTAATAGGGTAATTTTCGGGTTTATTTTACCCGCCTGTTTATTCGTTATTTCTGCAAAAAAACCCGGATAAGAGATAAGTTTTCGGTCAAAATAGACACGTGGCAGTTGATTTGTGTTGCTTGTAATACGTGTTAGCTACAGATGATTTGTAGAAAAAAAAAATAATAATAAAACAAGAACAATAGAAATTCTCTCCTCACACCCCTGTCTCTCTCCTCTCATCTCTCTCGGTTACTTTCTCTTCCTCCCTTTTTCTTTCTCTCACGATCTCTCCTGACCTATTCTTCCTCCTCCCCTTTTTCCGTTTCCTTTTCTTTCTTGTTTGCTCCTTTCGCCGCCCTCTCTTTTCCGGCCGCCGGTCCGGTTGGTTCCGTTTCCTGCTTCGTTTGCCTAATTCTGTTGTATATATATACATATATGTGCTCCGTGTGTGTGTTTAGTCTGGGTATGTGTGTGCTCAATCCGTGAGTGGGTAATGTTGTGTTCTGTGTTCGTTTATTCCGTTTTGTTCCGGCTATATTCTGTGTTTTGTGGGTGTTGCTACATTGTTGGGCGCATGATTGCACGCTTCTGTTTTGGGGTTCTTTTATTTATTTAATTATTTGATTTTCTGCAGGGAAATTATTTGAGTGAATATTTGTGATATAAAATATACTTTTGCGTGCGGGAAATGTTTAGAATAATCGGTGAAATTCGTGATTGGAAACCCGATTAGGGTACCCACGAATTTTGCCGCCGTTGGCGATGAGCCTCGGCGAGCCGACGGTGGACGGTGATGACGTTGTTCTGAGTCCTACGATTTAAAAATACAAAATACGATATAAAACATAAAAACACGACTAATAATTAATTAATTGTATTTAATTTGATAATTGAGAATTTTGAGACTGATATTGATGGCTGAAATCGGTGGTTGGGTTCTGGATTGCGATTGATTGTAGTTGTGTTTGTTTGGACGTCGGGATGTTCGACGGGTTAGCCGATAATCAAAGGAGGTGCTAGCCCGATTTCCGGAAAATTTAATTATGGAAATACGAGGCTGTACCCAATGGTTATCGGAACGTCGATCGATTATATGTAACTATTTTGTACGAAATCTGATTATGTGTTGTGATGAAATACTTTACGAAAATCGATAACCCTAATTTTATAAAACGATAAATATACCTATTTTCTGAAAATGAACACCGAACCGACTTTCGAAGACGTGAACCCTAATAGATACATGTATTATTATATGAAGTATTACGAGTCGGGTTTTATTAATGTTCAGGTAGATGTTTAGCAAGGATATGTCAAACATAATCGAAGGTCTAAGTTAGGGTGTTTCGACTTTGTAGGTGCTAGTCGGAAAGCCCAAG
The DNA here is from genome assembly GCF_009905375.1 of Apium graveolens. NCBI lineage: Eukaryota > Viridiplantae > Streptophyta > Magnoliopsida > Apiales > Apiaceae > Apium > Apium graveolens. The sequence goes on along the minus strand of NC_133650.1, from coordinate 20,207,459 downwards.
AGTTGGCGTTGGATAGCCTAGTGGACAGTCGACGAGCTCAGTAAGGTTCCAATCAAAGGACCTGAGTGTTGAAGTCGAATCCAGGATAATCTAGTGGTTAGTCGTTAAAGCCTGAGCGTCCGTAGTCGGCTCAAGGTCAATCGGTATTAGTTGTAAAGCTCTGCAAGGCAAGTACCCCTGACCATATCTTTCTGGTTTAGCATATATGAATATAATGTTGTTTTATTCTCATAGTGGAACAGAATGATTTAAGTTACGTATCCCCTGGGTTTTAAATTGTTTTGCTAATTTATGTTTTGGGGGAAAAGTAACTTCTGAAATACCTATCTCTAAGTTCTGAATAAAATGAAAATGTTTTGGAAAATATGATGTGTTATAATTGTTTTGATAAGAGATAGGTAAGTGATTTGAAAAACTGGATAAAAATGATCAGATAATTGGATGACTGTGCGTAGAAGGCCCGTAACGGCCTGGAAGTTAGCATAAGAGGCGAAGTGGTTGCGCACCCTGTTATAACCACCAACCCAGCGTGACAGAGACCTAGCTAGTCTTTGAGTTCCAGAAAAAGTTTCATAGGATAGCCTGATCAGCTGTCTCACCAGGGATCATCCAATGCTTTTACATCTGAGCAAGTGATTTTGAGGTTCCTGGAGAGGAACGAATTGTATAGGTCCTGTGATGGGACAAGCTTTATAGCACCTGTGATGGGACGAGTTTTATAGATCCTGTGATGGGATAAGTTTTATGGTTCCCGTAACGGAACAAATGATTTTGGGTCCCCGTAATGGGACAAATGGTTTATGGGTCCTGCGATGGGACGAAAGATTTTAAAATGAAAGAAGCATGTTAAAATAGAAATTGATATTTATGCACAGCACACAACTAATGATTTGGTTTTTACAGAGCATGCTAGTTTTGATATCCAGTTCACACATGTTTTACTTGTTTTCTAGCAAGTTATGATTTATGTTCCTATAATTGTTTATGATAAACTATTTTCATTATTATTCATATAGTGGTACTGCTGAGCAATTGATTGCTCACCCTTGTAAAATGTTTTATATATGTATTGCAGATACCTAGGAGATTCTTCAGTGGTAGTCGGGGCAGAGTTCCAGTTCCTTCCGTGTCAGGCTCCTCTGAGGTAGTTGTGTTGGACCCAAGCGGGTCAGTTGAGTTGCTGAATAAAAATAGTATTGTTTGGATTGTCTTTAGTATGTTGGTTTTTGACGGTTGTAACCTAAGTCATACTTAAACCTGGAAAAGGTCTTGGAAAAAAAGGGTCGAGATTATGTATAATTAATAATTTGGGTTATATTGTTTATTAGTATTGTTGTTGGTGACGTGAACTCCTGACCCCGGGGTTGAGGCCGTCACAGTTGGTATCAGAGCTACAGGTTTGAGTCCCTGATTTAGGTTAGGAATAGAGTCAGAAGAGTGCAAGAAGATTTATTCTATATAGATATGAGTCAGCAACTCAGCCAGAGGAGCGAGTCTGTGAGTTTAGTCAAGGGTTCGAAGGCATAACCCTGATGTTTGTTGGGGATTGGCTGAAACTGCCCTAGCTTTTAGTAAGTCTCCCCTATATATAGGTATCATTGGCAATGTCTAGTTGAGATTTCTAGTTTCTTTTCTCGAGCGAGCGAATCTGATCATGAAAGTTCAGGTGGAAGGGTAATAGTTAGCGGCTGCCATGACAGCCGAGTCCCATAGTGAATGTGGATTAGTACCGAGGTTTATACCTTGAGCCCTTATATTTCTTTCCTCGGAGGTTCTATCGGTTGATTGGGGCAAACAATACATATGATGTGATTATTTGTCTGTGTGACAAAGGGTCTGGTGGGACGCCACCGAATTATGTGTTGTAAACTGTATAGTACTAAGATTGGCCATCTTACGTACTTGTATGGTTGCTCCCAGTCATATCCGCATTTCCTTCATGTTTCTTATAGAATGAATTATCCTGATTTCAAAATTTTATTTGGTATTTTATGGCAATGAATTTCCTTCGGTAATCACTGTGGTCAGATCGTCCTAGTTATGGAAAGTAAGCAAAGAATTGACCGTCAGGAGAAATAAAAGTTCTATATCCGGTTGCTATTTTGGAATGACGATAACAGAAAGGATTTGTGATCCATTGGAAAAGGTTGTTGTCTTAGAAAAGTTAATTCAGTGGTTGTCGAGTCTATGGAAAAATGATAGGGAACCGCCTTTAGAAGAATGGTTGGCTGAAACTTGGACTAGTAGGCCTATCAGAGGTCCTTAAGTTGACCTAGTTTGCGAGGTTGTTTGTTGCTAATTGTGGCGGAAATAGCCAACCCTGTTTCATTATATTGGTTAGTGATACATATGATTATTAACATGTTATGTGTCACAGTATTGTGAACCGTGGAGTTGAGTGATGAAAGATGGTTATTATACTTGTTGGTGGTTTGGTTGATGTTGATGGATTGTTATGGTTGTTGGTTGATTATTGGTGTTGGCTTGAGTCCGACTGGTAGACAATAACATAGAGGAAATGTTGCCCAATTTTTTGGAAAATACCCTACCTTTATGGATACAACTTATACTTTTGTGTGTTACTGAGGTTTCTGTTGATACTCCAATTGATCAATTAAAAGAGAGAGTTGTTTAATTATACCAATTAATGGTCAGTTAGATAGAAGTCGGTTCCAATTAGAGTAAGTCAATTTCTGACGTGATTTTCAGACCTGGAAACAAAGAACGTTCGATATGTCATATGTGGTCATAAGGGTTAGGCTGCGTTAGAGTGTAATCCAGAAAATCCAGGAGTTATTTGCTACCATTATAGGAAGGTTGGGCATATTGCAAGGAGTTGTGGAACGATTACTCAAGGTACTACATCTCAAAAGTTAACATCCAGCATAGTTAGAGGCAGAACTTCCAGACTGACCAAAAGATCAAGTGTTTAGAATTTGGACATAGTGTAGCTGATCTGACACTCTTTATGTTAGAGGAGTTTGACATGATTTTAGTAACGAATTGGTTGTCCTTTCATAAGGCAGGGATTAATTCAGGAGAAGCGAATAGTAAAGTGTATGGAAGCCAGTAGTAGGGTGAATTGCTAAAGGAAGGAGCAAGATAAGAAGCTCTTCCAATCATGCGAAGAAAGAAATTAATAAGCTAAGGGTATCAAGTAGATCCACCATGTGTAAAGATACGAAGAAGAAAATGCTCAAGCTGAAGAAAGTTGAGTAATATACGAATGCCCTGGAGTTTCTTTGAAAATTAGTGGGACGAAATAATTAGCTCAATAATTGTAAAAGATATTAGTAAATAAGGTGAGCATACCAGATATAGTTCCTTGGGTTGTGCCAGAAATGTTGCTGAAAAGAAGGATGAAATGATAAGAATATGTAATGATTATCGTGAGTTTAATAAAATGGCGAACAAAAATCAGTAACCCTATCAAGAATTAATTATTTATGTAACCTAATGCGAGGAATATGTTGTTTCTCGGAGATTGACTTAAGGTACAGCCTGAGGATGTATCGAAGACTGCAATTAAAACGAAATATGGCCATCAGAATTTTTGGTAATGTCATTAGGATTAACAAGTGTATCAATCAAGAAGCATGGTGTATAAGGAGTGCTTGGATAAGCATGATTGTATTTATTGATAACATCCTCAGCTTTTCAAAGACCAAGGACATTCATGTGAAATGCCCAAGGATTTCCCTACGAAGATTCAAAGAAAACAACTATATTTTAAGTTTCAAGTATGAATTTTGGCTGAGAGTAACCAATGATTTCGATTATTCCATTAACGAACATTTAAGCAAAGCTAGTGTAGTAACAGATGCCCTGTATAAAAGGAAAGGATTGAATGTGATTAAAATCGCTAAGGAGTTAATAAAGGAATAGGGAAAAGTGGAATATGAAGTTCAAATATCTGAAGGTGAGAAAAAGTGACGAAATGAGATTACTTTTCAGTCTTAACCAACGGAGAGAAGCAAGAGGTGTTCGAATGTTTGGAAACTAAATTGAAAATGAGCACCACCTATCATTCATAGACGAGGGGTCAAAGTGGAAAAACCATTCAGGCAATATAAGATATGTTGAGAGTATATAGTTTGAATCTAAAAGGAAACTGTGGTAATCACCTACCATTGATTGAGTTTTCTATGTTAATAATTATCATGTTATTAGGGAATGCTACCTGGTGAAGCCCTGTGTAAGCATAAGTGTGAGTTTCCCTTTTATTGAGAGAAAGTGGGAGTAGAAATGTTATTAGATCCTGAGTAAATTCAGCGCACCAAGGACATAGTGGTGTTGATTCGGAAAAGAGTTGAAGCAGCTTGGGATGGACAAAGAAAGAAGATGGATTTGCATCGAAAGAATATAGATATAGAAGTAGGATCATTGGTATTGATAAAATCTTCACCTTGGAATAAATTGGTTAGGTTTAGTTAGAAGGGGCGAGTTGAGCCCTAAATATATGTACCCTGTTGGAGGTATCGAGGAAGATAGATGAAGTGCTCATGAGTTAGCATTGTCATTACAATTGCAGCAATTTATAGTGTGTCATATATATCATTGTTAAAGCGTTATGTTCTTGATTCGAACTAAGCCGTTGAGTAGGAGCCAATGGGCTCTCATCCAAATTGTTCTGCGTGGAATGATCGACCCAGAACCTAGGTCATTATGAGTGAGACCTTAGGAATGAATTTATATCTATAGTGAGTATGCTTTGATGAATCCTCAAGTAGAAGAATCTACTTGGGAATTAGAGTCAGATATGCTTGACAAATATCCTCACTTGTTTGGTTAAAAAAATCAGATTCTGAGGACAGAATCTTTTTAAGGGGGAAAGATTATAACGACTCGCATATTTTTATATTGTTTAAATGTGTAATTATTAAATAATTATATAATAAAATATGTCTGTGGGTGCTGTCAGTTGGATATTATTTTGCTGTTAATTATGTGTGATCGTTGGTGTTCGAGTCTCAATTGTGTAATTCGTTGTGAAACTGTGTTGTGTCACTTTTGTATTTAAAGGTGATTTTATTCAGGATTTATTTCCATTAATACTTGGGTTATCCCTAAAATCATTTTTATGACTTCATAATTTTATTAATTATTTTTAAGAGATTTTAAAATTGAGAAATTAATATTTCATCAATTATTTAGCCATGCATGATTTTCTGATTGTAATTATTTGTTGAATCCGTATTTAATTTCAAAATTCTTTAAAAATTATGAAACTCGTATTTATTTAAGTTTGGAATATTCGGAGAATTTTAAAATTATTTTGAGAATTTTTGGGATTAAGTTCACCCGCGCGTTGTTTCGTGTATTCGTTAAAAAACGAGTATAAACTGTGTTTTAGAAATTATTTTAAAATTTTGAAATTTACGTTTTTACTAACCTTGGGAAATTTACAATATTTTAAAGTTAATAGGGTAATTTTCGGGTTTATTTTACCCGCCTGTTTATTCGTTATTTCTGCAAAAAAACCCGGATAAGAGATAAGTTTTCGGTCAAAATAGACACGTGGCAGTTGATTTGTGCTGCTTGTAATACGTGTTAGCTACAGATGATTTGTAGAAAAAAAATAAATAATAATAAAACAAGAACAATAGAAATTCTCTCCTCACACCCCTGTCTCTCTCCTCTCATCTCTCTCGGTTACTTTCTCTTCCTCCCTTTTTCTTTCTCTCACGATCTCTCCTGACCTATTCTTCCTCCTCCCCTTTTTCCATTTCCTTTCCTTTCTAGTTTGCTCCGTTCGCCGCCCTCTCTTTTCCGGCCGCCGGTCCGGTTGGTTCCGTTTCGTGCTTCGTTTGCCTAATTCTGTTGTATATATATACATATATGTGCTCTGTGTGTGTGTGTGTTTAGTCTGGGTATGTGTGTGCTCAATCCGTGAGTGGGTAATGTTGTGTTCTGTGTTCGTTTATTCCGTTTTGTTCCGGCTATATTCTGTGTTTTGTGGGTGTTGCTGCATTGTTGGGCGCATGATTGCACGCGTCTGTTTTGGGGTTCTTTTATTTATTTAATTATTTGATTTTCTGTAGGGAAATTATTTGAGTGAATATTTGTGATATAAAATATACTTTTGCGTGCGGGAAATGTTTAGAATAATCGGTGAAATTCATGATTGGAAACCCGATTTGGGTACCCACGAATTTTGCCGCCGTCGGCGATGAGCCTCGGTGAGCCGATGGTGGACGGTGATGACGTTGTTCTGAGTCCTACGATTTAAAAATACAAAATACGATATAAAACATAAAAACACGAATAATAATTAATAATTGTATTTAATTGATAATTGAGAATTTTGAGACTGATATTGATGGCTGAAATCGGTGGTTGGGTTCTGGATTGCGATTGATTGTAGTTGTGTTTGTTTGGACGTCAGGATATTCGACGGTTTAGCCGATAATCAAAGAAGGTGCTGCCCGATTTCCGGAAAATTTAATTATGGAAATACGAGGCCATACCCAATCGCTATCGGAACATCGATCGATTATATGTAACTATTTTGTACAAAATCTGATTATGTGTTGTGATGAAATACTTTACGAAAATCGATAACCCTAATTTTATAAAAGGATAAATATACCTATTTTCAGAAAACGAACACCGAACCAACTTTCGAAGACGTGAACCCTAATTGATACATGTATTATTATATGAAGTATTACGAGTCGGGTTTTATTAATGTTCGGGTAGATGGTTAGCGAGGATATGTCAAACATAATCGAAGGTCTAAGTTAGGGTGTTTCGACTTTGTAGGTGCTAGTCGGAAAGCCCAAGAGTTGGCGTTGGATAGCCTAGTGGACAGTCGACGAGCTCAGTAAGGTTCCAATCGAAGGACCTGAGTGTTGAAGTCAAATCCAGGATAATCTAGTGGTTAGACGTTAAAGCCTGAGCGTCCGTGTCGGCTCAAGGTCAATCGGTATTAGTTGTAAAGCTCTGCAAGGCAAGTACCCCTGACCATATCTTTATGGTTCAGCATATATGAATATAATGTTGTTTTATTCTCATAGTGGAACAGAATGATTTAAGTTACGTATCCCCTGGGTTTTAAATTGTCTTGCTAATTTGTGTTTTGAGGGAAAAGTAACTTCTGAAATACCTATCTCTAAGTTCTGAATAAAATGAAAATGTTTTGGAAAATGTGCTGTGTTATAATTGTTTTGATAAGAGATAGGTAAGTGATTTGGAAAACTGGATAAAAATGATCAGATAATTGGATGAGTGTACGCAGAAGGCCCGTAACGGCCTGGAAGTTAGCATAAGAGGCGAAGTGGTTGCGCATCCTGTTATAACCACCAGCCCAGCGTGACAGAGACCTAGCTAGTCTCTGAGTTCCGGAACAAGTTTCATAGGATAGCCTGATCAGCTATCTCACCAGGGATAATCCAATGCTTTTACATCTGAGCAAGTGATTTTGAGGTTCCCAGAGAGGAACGAATTGTATAGGTCCTGTGATGGGACAAGTTTTATAGGTCCTGTGATGGGACGAGTTTTATAGATCCTGTGATGGGATAAGTTTTATGGTTCCCGTAACGGAACAAATGATTTTGGGTCCCCGTAATGGGACAAATGGTTTATGGGTCCTGCGATGGGATGGAAGATTTTAAAATGAAAGAAGCATGCTAAAATAGAAATTGATATTTATGCACAACACACAACTAATGATTTGGTTTTACAGAGCATGCTAGTTTTGATATTCAGTTCACACATGTTTTACTTGTTTTCTAGCAAGTTATGATTTCTGTTCCTATAATTGTTTATGATAAACTATTTTGATTATTATTCATATAGTGGTATTGCTGAGCAATTGATTGCTCACCCTTGCAAAATGTTTTATATATGTATTGCAGATACCTAGGAGATTCTTTAGTGGTAATCGGGGCAGAGTTCCAGTTCCTTCCATGTCAGGCTCCTCTGAGGTAGTTGTGTTGGACCCAAGCGGTTCTGTTGAGTTGCTGAATAAAGATAGTATTGTTTGGATTGTCTTTAGTAAGTTGGTTTTTGACGGTTGTAACCTAAGTCATACTTAAACCTGGAAAAGGTCTTGGAAAAAAAAGGGGTCGAGATTATGTATAAATAATAATTTGGGTTATATTGTTTATTAGTATTATTGTTGGTGACGTCAAATCCTGACCCCGGGGTTAAGGCCGTCACAGCTAGCTCATCCTGTGTTGGCACCTCCACCAGATTTGCAGTTGGAAGTCCCAAAGCGGCATTCACATCTTGCTCATTAAACTCTAATTGTTGGCCTCCAATTGAAATAGGTCACCACCATAGACACAAAGTTGTCATTCATAAATGTTCTTACTACAGCTTTTGTCCAGAACTCATGCAGGACATCCAAGTACAGGATAGGGTTAGCAGTGAAAGCACCTGCAAGATATGATTCGGACAAAAAATTTACAAACCCCTTGAAACTATCACGGGCTTAGTTAGCATCAGTGAAAGCAAGGTAGTTGGTTCCTTATTTGGGGATTTCAGCTCTAATATTGTTGAGTGCCAATGTTGTTGAGTAAGAAGGAATGAGTAATAAATGAGAGAAAAAGAGCTCGAAATGAGAGAGAAATCGATTTGGAATTGAAAAATCTAGGTCACTTAGAGTTCTCGAAGGCATAAGTATGTGTATGTCGAGATGTCTGAGTATTTATAGTAAAAACAAATGACTTATCGAGAACTCAAAAATAAACGTTTGGAGTTTGCTTATCGAGAAGTCATTTTGAAAAGAGAATTACATATCGAGAAGTCATTTTAACTTACTCTTTTAGAGAACTAAAATTGACTTGTCGAGATGTCAAATACATACTCAATTTGTCCTAAATGGATTGAATTATTTCTAATTTTTATTGGAATAAATCAAAATAAATCAAAATAATTTTTATCAAAAGTATTTTACCAAAATAATTTAATAAATTATCTCAGTTCTGAGTTATTTATAAGTCTAAAATTGTACTTGTAGAGAATTTTGTAAGATAACACTTGTAGAGAACTCTACAATAACTTATCGATAAGTCATAATAAAGCTTATCGAGAAGTCCTTCGAGAAGTCATAAAATTGACTTGTCGAGAACTCACTCGAGAAGTCTTAAAATGATTTGTCAATAAGTCAATTAGACTTATCAAGAACTCAGGTATCTATACTTTTGATTCTGCCTTGTATTAATTCTACATATTGAGAATGCAAATTAACATTTAGACAGTTTACTTAGAATTTAAAAAATTCCAAGTTAAATAATGAATTTTGAAAAATAAATATGCAGAGATTTCTGGAATATTTTATAATTAATATTTCAGCTAATTTCTAATTAAATCAAATTAATTTTGATTTACTAGAAATTTATCTGCTGCAAAATACTTCCCGAGTTCTTGCCTTAGATGAAGAATTTAACATTCCAATTTCACCTACAAGTCTAGTGAAGGTTGCTTCATCCAAAGGTTTAGTAAAAATGTCAGCTAATTATTTTTCTGTTGGAACAAAAATAAGCACAATGATACCATTTGCCGCATGTTCTCTAATAAAATAATACCTCACGTCAATGTTCTTTGTTCTGGAATGATTAACTGGATTAGCCGCAATAGATATAGCACTAGTATTGTCACACATAATTGGAATTTTGTGTAACACTAGGCCATAGTCTATTAGCTGATTTCTAATCCAAAGCACTTGAGCACAGCAACTTCCAGTAACTATGTATTCAGCCTCAGCTGTAGAAGTTGACACGGATTATTGTTTCTTGCTATACCAAGATACGAGTCTTTGTCCAAGAAACTGACAACTACCACTAGTGCTCTTTCTATCAACCCTGCTTCCAGCAAAATCTGCATTTGTGTATCCAACAGCTTCAAAACCAGTTCCCTTATGATACCATAATCCCAAGTTTGGAGTTCCCTTTAAGTATATGAAAATCCTATTCACAGCCATCAAATGTGAATCTTTTGGATGGGCTTGAAATCTTGCACACAGACATGTTGTAAACATGATGTCTGGTCTACTTGCAGTTAAGTACAGCAAAGATCCAATCATTCCTCTATAGCTTGAGATATCTACACTCTTGCCCTTTTATCTTCATCTAACTTTATAGTTGTAGACATAGGTGTAGATGCAGGTGAACAATCAATCATACCAAACTTTTTTAATAAATCCTTGACATATTTAGTTTTGCTGATGAAAATTCCATCACTTCTTGGACTGACTTGAAGTCCAAGAAAATAAATTAATTCCCCCATCATGCTCATTTCATACCCACTCTGCATAATCTTAGAGAATCTTTGACAAAGTTTTTCATTTGTAGAACCAAAAATGATATCATCCACATAAATCTGAACCAGGATCATATCACCATCATGCAGCTTGTAGAAGTGTCTTATCTATTGTTCCTCCAAAGAATTCATGTTTAAGTAGAAAATCTGACATGTGTCATACCAGGTTCTAGGTGCTTGTTTTAGTCCATAAAGAGCCTTAAGTAACTTGTATACAAAGTTTGGAAATTCTTGATTTTTAAAGCCAGGTGGTTGTTGCACATAAACTTCTTATTCCAACTCACCATTTGAGGAAGGTACTCTTGACATCCATTTGATATACTTTAAAATTTGAATGTGCAGCAAATGCAAGAAAAAACCTTATTGCTTCAAGTCTTGTAACTGGAGCAAAAGTTTCATCATAGTCAATTCTTCCTCCAGTGAGTATCCTTTTGCAACCAACCTTGCCTTGTTCCTGGTGACAGTTCCATTTTCATCCATCTTGTTCATGTACACCCACTTTGTTCCAATTATACTTCTGCTCTTTGGTGCAGGAACCAACTCTCAAACTTTGTTTCTTTCAAACCGATTTAGCATCTCCTGCATAGCAGATATCCAATCAGGATCAAGTAGAGCTTCTTTAGTTTTCTTAGGCTCAATTTGTGAAAAAAACATGCATATAGATATTCATTTATAGTTGCACTCCTAGTCCTCACTCCAGCATTTGGATCACCAATAATTGCTTCTCTAGTGTGACTTCTATCCCAATTTAGGGTGTGATTTTGTTGACTTGAGTTTTCTGTGTTTTCTTCACCATTGGCATGACTTGCAGAACATTCCTCTCTTTCTCCCCCTGAGTTTGTGCTATCAAATTCAGGTTCATGAGATGAGCTTCCATTCTCATGATTCACTTGTTCAGTTGACTCTTTATTTGCTCTCTGATTTTTGTTGACTTCAGCTTAATCATCAGAATCACTATCAATGTTGAGATTTTCAAACTTTAGGGCTTCAGTTTCATTTTCATCAAGGCATTCCAAGCCTGGGCACTTGTCATCATCAAAAGTAACATCGGTGTTTTCCATAATTTTCTTTTGATCAATCACATAGACCTTGTATGTAGTTCTTTCCAATGAATATCCCAGAAAAATTGTCTCAAAAACTTTAGTCAAATTTTCCCACATATTCAGAGTTATCTTTCAACACATAGCACTTGCTTCCAAACACATGAAGATGCTTCACAGTAGGCTTTCTCTTAAACAAGATTGAGTAGGGTGATTTTCCAAGATTCTTGTTGATGAGATATCTATTTTGAGTATAGCATGCAGTGTTCACAGCTTCTTCCCAAAAACTAGTTCGTAATTTTTAATCTTCCAGCATTGTTCTAGCAGCTTCCACCAGTGTTCTGTTCTTTCTCTCAACTACACCATTTTGTTGAGGTGTCCTGGTTGTTGAGAATTCTTGAACAATGCCTTTGTCTTTGCAGAATTCAGTTAACGTTGCATTCCTGAATTATGTTCCATTATCACTCCTCAATCTTTTCACACAATTTTGATCTTCAATCTGCTTCTTAATCTTCTTGATGTGTTCAATTATCCGAGAGAATGATAAGAAAAGAGGAAAGCCAACAGAAGACTTGGTTTCGATTTCTTTAGCCCCCGAGAATCCTGAGAGGGTGACTTTCATTGGAGCCACACTCGAGGAGCCCCTTAGAGGGAAGTTGGTGAGATTTTTGCAAGAAAATAGTGATGTGTTTGCATGGTCAGCAGCTGATATACCAGACATAGACCCAGAACTGATTACTCACAAGTTGAATGTGGACCCAAATCGGAAGACGGTGAAGCAAAAGAAAAGAAACTTTGCCCGGAAAGACAAGAAGCTATAAAACAGGAGGTTGAGAAGCTCTTAGAGGCTGGTTTCATTGAGGAGATACAGTTTCCTGAATGGTTAGCAAACCCCGTAATGGTGAAGAAGGCCAATGGAAAATGGAGGATGTGTATAGACTTCACTGATATGAATGATGCATACCCTAAGGACTGTTTTCCGTTGCGAAGGATTGATACTTTGATAGATGCCACTGCTGGGCATGAGATGCTGAACTTCATGGATGGATTTAGTGGATACAATCAGATTAAGATGCACAAGGATGACATTCCAAAGGTATCATTCATCACTGACTTTGGTGTTTATTGTTATCTTGTTATGGAATTTGGTCTTAAAAATGCAGGAGCCACATATCAAAGGTTGGTAAATAAAATTTTTAAGGATCTTATTGGCAAGACTATGGAAGTCTATGTTGATGACATGTTAGTCAAAAGTCTAGTAAAGACTGATCATATAACCCATTTGAGGGAAGCTTTTGAGATTCCGAGGTACCACAAAATGATGTTAAATCCTATGAAGTGTGCTTTCAAGTCGGATCTGGAAAATTTTTGGGATTGATGGTCTCCAAGAGAGGGATCGAGGCCAACCCTGATAAAATAAAGGCAATCCTGGACATGGAACCACCAAAAACTGTCTAGGATGTTCAGAAGCTCACAGGAAGGGTTGCTGCGCTGGGACGATTCATCTCCAAGTCAGGAAACAAGTGCTTGTCGTTCTTCAAGTCACTAAAGAATATTAAGGACTTTGTATGGAGTAAGGAAAACCAGAAGGCATTTGAGGAATTAAAGAAATATATGGCCCAGGCCCCGTTGTTGGCCAAGCCAGCTTTGAATGAAGTTTTATACTTGTACTTAGCCGTTTCAGAGAGTGCCTTGAGCGCTGTATTGGTTAAGGAGGAACTGAAAATCCAGAAACCTGTATACTATGTCAGCAAAATTTTGCATGGTGTTGAGTTGAATTATTCAACTATTGAGAAATTTGCTCTAGCCTTGGTAATGGCTTCAAGAAAGTTACGTCCTTACTTTCAGGCTCATCAAATTGAGGTGCTAACAAATCAGCCCCTGAGAAATATCATTCATAGTCCCAAGGCTAGTGGGAGGTTGATCAAGTGGGCAATAGAGCTGGGAGAATTCGACATCAAGTATAAGCCATGAACGGCAATAAAAGCCCATGCATTAGCTGACTTCGTGGTGGAATGTACCATACCCAACCAAGAAGTCAGGGGCAGGAAGACACCATACCTCAAGACAAGGAAGTTGATAAGGGAGACAAAGAAAAGGATGATAAAGAGAAAGAAAATTGGGTTCTCTATTTTGATGGAGCATCAAAAACAAACTCAAGTGGAGCAGGTTTGGATTTACAAAGCCCCGATGGGTTTTTTTATGAATATGCCATGAAGTTAGACTTCCCGACCACGAACAATGAGGCAGAATATTAAGCTCTGATAGCTGGCCTCGGCCTAGTAGGGACACTTAGAGTCAAGAACTTAAAAGTCCGTGGAGATTCGAAGCTGGTCGTATCCTAGGTAAAGGGAGAGTTTGAGGCAAGGGAAGATACGATGGCTAAGTATGTCCGCCTAGTAAGGGCTGTGATGACCCAATTCGATGAATGCCATGTTGAGCACATTCCAAGGGAGGAAAATGCTAAGGCAGATGCATTATCAAAGTTTGCTTCATCTGAGATAGAAGAAAGTTCAGGAAGTGTATACTTCCGCGTTTTGAAGACACGAAGCATCGATGTTAAGCTTGTAGCTCCTATAGGCATGGGGACGTCATGGATAGATCCCATTAAGGCCCACATTCAAACCGGTTGGTTACCAAACGATGCTACTGAAGCACGGAAGTTAGATGTTCGAGCACTAAGGTACTCTTTGATAGATAGGGATTCTATATAAAAGATCTTTCGTGGTTCCTTACTTAAGGTGTCTCAGGCCCGATGAGGCACGCTTGGCTCTTGAAGAAGTACATTAAGGTATTTGTGGGGAACACTTGGGGGGCAGGGCCTTAGCTCATAAGATAACCCGTTTAGGCTTCTATTGGCCAGAAATGATAGCTGATGCCAAAGAATATGTGAAGAAGTGTGACCGCTGTCAGAAGCATGCACCGGTCGTTAGACAACCCCCTGAGATGTTGACCTCTATCAACTCACCCATCCCCTTTGCTATGTGGGGAATGGATATACTTGTGCCTTTCCCCATGGCCACGACACAAAGGAAGTTCCTGATTGTAGCCATTGATTATTTTACTAAGTGGATTGAAGCCAAGCCCTTGGCCAAAATCACAACTAAGCAGGTTGCACAATTCCTGTGGGAAAATATTATGTGTCGGTATGGAATTCCCCGCGTCCTAGTCACTGACAATGAAACACAATTTAACAATGAAGAATTCAAGAAGTATTGTGAGGAGAATGAAATCGAATTACGATTCACCTCTGTGGCTCATTCGCAAGCCAATGGACAAGCGGAAGTGGCAAATTGGATAATCCTGGATGGACTAAAGAAGAGAATCGAGAAGTCGAGGAATAACTGGGTGGATGAAATACTCCCAATACTATGGGCCTATAGGACCACCTGTAGAGTCACGACTGGAGCAACTCCCTTTATGTTAGCATATGGGGCAGAAGCAGTTGTTCCTTTAGAGATATCACATTCCTCCCCCAGGATTCAAGCCTTCAATACTGAAGAAAATGAGGAAGGAAAAAAGTTAGCCCTGGACCTAATTGATGAAGTTCAAGATGAGGCACATGCGAAGATAGTGGAATATCAGAAAAAGGCTTCGTTCTACTACAACCTAAGGGTTAAAGAAAGGTTTTTCAAACAAGATGACTTAGTCTTGAGGAAGGTAGAAGCTTCAGGTGTAGGACAGAAAGGGAAGCTTGCCCCAAATTGGGAAGGCCCATACAAGATCAAGAGTGTTCAAGGTAGAGGAACCTACAAGCTGGAGACTATGGATGGTTTTGAGGTCCCGAGAACTTGGCATGCACAAAACCTGAAGGTTTATTATGTGTGAAGCAATTGAACATGATTTTCACTTGTCAAGGTGACAAGTAAGTTGAAAAGCACCTTGAAGCTTTGCTTGCTTAGGATTTACATGTTTTAGCTTTATTTTGAAGTTTATTAAGGCTTGTGTAAGGGATGAATCCCAATGACTTGTGAAATTCATAAAGTTTTCGAAATATATTTGAAATCTCTATGGCAAGGCAAGTAAACTAAGTGCATGAAATGCAAGCATAAAATCCGATAAGTAAAATAGATCAAATAAATATTACAAAAGTTTGACAAATAAAGTCTCGAAAATAAGATAAAGTAAATAAGCCACGCAGGGCTGGAAAAGTTCTAAGGAGCTGAGGTGCCCTCGGCATCCATATCGTCATCCCCTTCGCTCTCGCTAGAAGTCTCTGTCGTCTCAGAGGAGGAGGAAGAGTTGTCATCCTCAGCAGGCCTGGAAGAAGACTCGGGAGGAGGAAGAAGCGGGTCTTGAGGGATGTGATCTGAGATAACTACTCGGGTACGAAACCTCTGCAGCAAAGACTCATCATCAAGGCACCGAGTTAATATTAGGGTAAGCCTCGTTCACGGTCCCAAGGGCCGTGTCCCAACCAGTCCTGAAAAACCCTGGAAAGACTGAGTCATCTCTTACCCTCAGTGGATTGGGTAAACTCCTCCGAGTCTAGATAGTTATCAATCGCCTTATCTTTCTCGGCCCGAAGCACCACCAGCTCGGCGTTAGACTCTCCGAGCTCTTCCTCCTTATGCTTGAACTTCTTCTCTAGAGCAACATACTTCTTCTGCTGCCTCCTGAGGGCATTGTCGGCTTTGTCAGAAGCCCTCTTCCATGACTCGGCTTGCCTCACAGCGCCTTGAAAATAGGCGTTAGACTGAAATGAAACAATAAACAAAGGGTAAGGCAAGTGAATGCTACAAGTAAGAAAGATAGATTCAAGAAAAGGTCATACCGAGGCCAGGGATTGAGCTCCCATGAGCTTTATCCTCTCCAGGTCTGGGGTGGCAACCACATTAGTAAAATCTTTGGGAGTTACGCCATGGTAGGACCAATCCCAAGCATGCTTCGTGGATCCAACCACAGTATCCCCTCGGCGGAATCCCCAGAGAGGCTGGAAGGCGCCTGTAGCAGCAGCAGCAGGAGCAGCAGCAGTAATAGGAGCACTATGACTCTCAGCTCGCTTAGATGGAACCTCCACCATGGGCTCCTTGTGTTTCCGTAAGAAGATAGGCTCCGTGGCCTTTCCTCGAGTGTCTAGGCCCGCAAGACGAGCCTTCTTCATTCTATCAGTTTCCTCAATAAGGGGCACGTTATCCTCGTTGATCTCCTTAGCAGCTGTAAAACAAGATAAAAAACAAAATAAGTGGTGTCAATAAGGCATGAAATGAAATAAAATTAAGAAGGGAAGAAAAATATCCTGTTGAGAAATAGAGGATAGCCCCACATGGATGAGGGAGAACTCCTCTAAAAGAGTCCAGCTGGTGGTAGTGCCATCATCCCGAGTAAGCTCATTATAAATAATAGTTTCCTCGGGGGTTAAGTGAATGGATTTGAGGCTACCATCACTAACCTTTCCCAAAGAAGATCTGAAGAGTGTGCCCCAGTCGCCATTCTCCCACCGTAACCCGAAAAAACTATTCCTCCAATTTTGGTTATTATCGGGAATGGAGGCGCTGTTAAAGATATGCTTATATTTGGGCCTTTGTTTAACATAGACCCTACCACAATTATCAGAAGAACTGTTGTAACATTGGAAAAGTTTCCTAAAAATAGCTACAGATAGGGAAAACCTTCCCTAAGGCAGCAAACCATAAAATATAAAATGTTCCTCCAAGCGTTTGGAGGAAGCTGACATGGGTTGATTTGTAAATCAGCAAGAAGATGAGGAATGAAGGGATGAAAAGGGAACCTAAGCCCAGCATCGAGGGCATCTGTATAAATAAAAAGAGTGTCGGGTTTCCAGTGGCAAGTACGGTCACCACCAGAAACTGGAACTAATCTAAGAGGAGGAAGAACGTTATAACGTGCATTTAACTTATCATAATCTATGTTATGCCAAGTATTGCAATGATTAAAAGAATCAAGATGTGCAGTGGAGGGATATTCATCCCTCCTAGTATTAATCATATCGATCAGAGACATGTAAGAAGAGCGGATTTCGATATCCTTACCTCGTTTTGAAGCTGAGGCTATCTTGGCCGCTCTTTCGGAATTCTTATCAGCCATTAATGAAGCTTGGAAAAACCTGGAAACCTTGGAAGGAAGGGTGGCCGGAAAACTAAAGGAAGAGAAGTGTTGAGAGGGAGAGAATTGTAGATTGAGTGAAGAAGTGAAATGAGAAGTGTGAGGAAATCACACTCTCATCCCACCTTTATATAGCCAAAAAAGGTAATTTGGGCCTTAAAAGCCCATTTGGGCCCAAAAATGAGAAGGTTCTGGAATTATCCAGGAAATTCCTGGAAAAATCAAGAGAAAAACTTAAATATTTGAAGATTCTGGAAGAATCCAGAAAAACCTTAGAAGAACCTGGAAATTGGGCTCAGAGATAAGGCCCAATTCTAGAAAAATCTTGAAAAACCCAAGTGTTTAGGGCTAAAAAGGCCCATAGCCAAGGCCCAAATACAAAAAGCCCTGTTTGAGGCCCAAATAATTTTTTTTAAAAAGGGGGGATGGCCCAAGGTAAAGGCCCAGTTCAGGAAAGGCCCAGGGTCAATAATAAGTACCCATGAAAGAATTCAGGCCCAAATCTTAGGCCCAAAATTGAGTTGAAAGAAATCCAGCCCAGGTTTAAGGACCCAAATCCAAATATATGAAAATTACAAAAATATATGCAAAAAGGTAATATATTCTTGATCCTATTCGACCAGGACCTACATCATATTCTTGATCGAAATTCCTGAGGTCGAAATCCTGTCGATTAGGGTTGAATAACAGGCGTAATTTGACCAGAATTAAGACCCATTCGACCAGGAAATATAAAAAAATCATGATCGAAATTCTTGAGGACGAAATTCTGTCGACCTGGGCTTAAAAGAAGGCTAATTTGGTCAAAAAACGAGGGATTCTGACCGAAGGGAGAAGAAAAACCCTAGTCAAAAATTTCCTGCTCGAAAAAAATACAAGGTAAAAATCCTGGCCGAAATTCGACCAGGAATTGAGGTCGAATGGACCCTGCTCGAAATCCTGTCGACCAGGGCATACTAATGGATAATTCGACCAGGATCCTGGTCGAATAGGATTCCTGGTCGAACCAGATATAAAAAAAAGAAAGGAAGAAAAAGAGAAGAAAAAAGAAAAGAAAAAAGAGGAGGAAAAAAGAAGGAAAAAATCTGTTTTCTGAAAAAGAATTTTATATTCTGAATATTTCCAGAAAATTAAGGAAGTTCCTTAAAATATTTTCTGAAAAATATTAACATTTTCAGAAAATAAGGAAAAATTCCTGAAAATTAAGGAAAAATCCCAGAATTAAGGGAAAAAATCCTGGAAATTAAAGAAAACCCCATAATTAAGGGAAAAATTCCTGGAAATAAAGGAAAAATCCCAGAATAAAGGGAAAAATTCCTGAAAATTAAGGAAAAATCCCAGGATTAAGGGAAAAATTCCTGGATATTAAGGAAAAATCCCAGAGTTAAGGGAAAAATTCCTGGAAATTAGATAATTCCTAAATAAAAAGGGATGAAAGTAAATCGTTGTAAATGTGTAGGTCGCTCCACATTTTATGCAAAAACGATACCCTGTAAGGGAACAAATGAACTTAACTTCTGCGAAATCTAGTCACTATTTCCCAAAAGTTGGGGGGCAAATGATAGGGAATAAATAAATCCTGAATACGTGGTTAATGTTGTATTAATTACACATGATTTGGGCTGCAAGGTCCAATAAGAAGATGTATGATATTCAGACCAAAAAGGTTAACACATTGATCAAACCTGATGGACCGGATCAGGCCTGATGGAACAAAGAAGGCCCAAAACCTTGATTATTAATTAATTTCGTAATTAATTAATAAGGGAAAAATCAGCTATTGAGAAGAGTCTCAATAAGGACATAAATCCTTGTAGATTGGCCTCCGAGGAACCTCACAGGATAAGGAACCAGCTTCCTACTTCCTAGGACTCCAAAGTCCATTCTAATTCGGAGACCTGACCACCAAGTCTCATATGCCAAGTCCAATTCAAGGACTCCCAACATCTATATAAGGGGCCTCACCCCACAGATCAGAACTACATTTTTTGACTTGATCATTGGCAATCAGCAAGGTACGTAGGCATCTTGTTAAGGCAGATTGAGTCACGAAACACAAGAGCAGTCAAATCGAGCCTCGAAGCTCACGTTCCTTAGTAATAAATACAGCAATTATATATCTTAGTTTTTAATCCATAACAAAGAGTATATGTTTTTCTTGATTCTTCAATACGTATGAGCTTCTTCTGTTGATAAATTATATGAGGCGAAAATGAAAGAAAATTTGTTGTATTTCTTCTGAATTATTTCTCTTCTCAAATTATTGATTCTTGATTGGGACAAACAGTGTTATAGTATGACGCTTTGTCAGAATGACGAAGAGTCGGGTGAGACGCCACCTAATCATGTGATGTATGCCATATAGTATGAAAGACTGGCCATCTTGAGTACGAATATGGTTGTCTCATTCTTCACTCATTTTTCTTCCTTCAATTTTCTTATTACAAATTCTTCCAATCGGTTGTTGCATTGTTATTCCTTATTCCGTTTTTCAATCAAAATCATGTTCACAAACTTTCCTCTTGCATCGAGTCTGTTCTCTGACGATTATAAAAGAAATAGAATAGTCCCGTGTGACAGGTAGAATTACGTGTCGGAGGAGAATATGATTGCAAGTTGATAAATGATGGACAATTGCGAGCAAGGAAGAATGGACATACCGACAACGTGGTCGTGGCAAAGACATCAAATCTGACAGTTGTTCGTGTTATGAGGATCTCATCATCACATCAGTAGGGTAGATTACGTTAACGCGATGCACTTCAAATCAGAAGATTTCGATAATAAATAAATCGTTAGTGAATCGTAATGAATAAATTAGTTACAAAATAAGGAAGTAAATTGTGTGCGTCAGACAAAGCAAGCGAGTATCGGGACGACAATTGAAGATCAAGGGAATTCTGAACAATGTCTCAGATAGGAAATTAATACGCGAAACATCCCTTCGTTGCGGAAAGATATATGTTGTAAAGAGTCAAGATAGAAGAAATCTTGGTTGCAACTAAATTTCGAATGTATTCTTCAAGAAATTGTGAAGTTCCCTAACTTGAGTAAATAAGTTATGGTGAATTTAATACCCATAACCGAACCAATGATGAAATTTCGATACGGGAACATAAGTGGAGATGAAGGAATGGTGATTTGGCTGTGGAATCTTTTAAGAAATAATGATCTGACGACTGAGTTTCCACCAGGATTGCGACAATAATAATGAAAACCATACGTGGTTATTAAAAGATAAACATAATAATTAAGAAAATTAAGGACGTATCATCAAGGAAAAAAAATTGGATGTGGCATAATTCTTGAAAATAACTATACACAATGAGTAACGACAAGAAATAAGTTAAAATACTCGCGAAATAAAATTTTGAAAAACGAGACAAATTTTAAAGTTCACTAATAAAATTTTGTAAGATTCTGAAAGAACTGGAACGGGAGTGGTTATATTAATCTTTGTTGATTTAATACCTTAAGTCTCATTTCAAAAGATATATGATATGCCAGACAGGTGCTGATCAAAATGATAAAATGTGAATTATGGAAAAATTGATGATTTTGGTTAATGAAAGTGGGTGGATATGAATGTGCATGATCTGGTTGATTGATGGTGTCGGCTTGAGTCCGACTGGTAGTCAATGGTATAAGGGAAGTGCTGCCCAAATTTTCAGAAATTACCCTACATTTGAGGAGAAAGAAGTATATTGTCGTTCTCGTCAGTACTCCAAATGATTGCGATCTCGGTACTTGAGAAAGAATGTTATGATCAAACCAACTTTATAAAATTGGTCTTTGATTCTAGTTAGCCAATCAGCACTTGGTTTAAGTGGTCATTTAAAAGAGTTAATTGATCAACTTTACCAACTAATGATCAGTTAAATGGAAATCAATTCCAATTAGATTAAGTCAAACTCTGACATGATTTTCAGATTCGGAATCAAAGCAATTAAAAATTTGGAGGAAGTAATGACATTAACCGAAATTAGAAATTGAGTAAACGTAGCGTGATGTTACTGCAAAGATGTGCGAGGTTTTATCCAGAAGAGTACGCCCTTTTCAATAAATAAGAGGAACAGAAAGTTATTGGTACAGGCGAATGAGAAGAATATTTCTAAGAACTGAAGGTGTAAGACAAAACAAAGAGACGTTATCATTCATAATGACGTTCCAGGAAGGACTTGAAGATAGACTCATTTTGAATGACGATTGAATGGAAGTTGCTGTAAAATAGCGGAATGCTCGCAAATTCAAGAATCTAAAGTATGACGGAGACTGATGAAGTCCGTATGTGAACTCAAGGAGAAGAGATGTTGACCAACGAGGTAAAGTCAAATACGCGATCCGTGATGAGTTAAGCAAGACTAAGAAAATAGCTACCGATGAAATTCGATAATTCTGTTAGTAAGAATTTAAATATTATAAATAAAAGCCTTCATTCCAGTGTGAACTCCAGAAATGACCTATCCAATAATAAACAGATTAATATTACTAAGAAAAAAAAGAAATTCGTTATGTTTAAAAGAGATAATGAATAATGAGAATGGAGAAATAATAAAGAAAAGAAGTAGAATCAAAACAATGATAAAGAAATTTTATAAAATAATCCAGGATATATGCCAAATATGAAAGTCAGTTGTGCCAGAACTGATTAGAGAATGAGGTAAAACGCTGATAGTTGGAGATATGAATTTGTTCCAAAAATGCATGTAAACAGGAAAGATTACACAAAGGTATTAATGGCGAACGATTGGAGAAGCGCGTTACAATTAATCTCAAGATGGAATTCTTTAGAACTAAAGTGAAGTCCCGGAGGTTCGAATGAATGCTTTATCAAGATTACCTCAGGGAATGAGGTAAGAATTTCTCGTCGGATTCTGCACGGAGTCAAGCTAGTGTCAAAAGCCCTATATCGTATAACTCAATAGGGATGAAATAATGAGTGAAGGAAAACTTCAAATTATGAAATGAAAGAATAATAAAATGAAGAGTGTTTTGCGCTTTGCACCAAAAGGGATCATGACAAAAGAAGAATGGAGGTATGAAATTACGCATCAACCATCAGAAATTATAAATTTGAGGTCGCCCTAAAAGCTGTGTGTAGAGTAAAGTATGTGCAGCATGAGTTCCAGTGATATGATGTACCCGTCATTTCCGAGGATTAAACGAGCATAATGTACTAGGAGTATTTGGATAATATAATTGTATTTATTGATAACATCCTCGCTAATTCAAGGACTAAGGAAGACTAAGTTAAGCGTTGAAAATATGCATGCGAAGAGTTGAAAAAAATAGTAACTGCATTCTCAGCTTCAAAGGTATGAATTCTGGCTATAATGGATTATGAGCTATGATTGTATGATTAATCACCAAACAAGAAAGGTCCATTTAGGGACATATGTTTGGAATAGAAAGAAAAGAGTGAATACCATTAAGATTGTTGGGAAATGGTTAAAAAAATTGGAAAAGTTAGAAATTGAAGAATAGGTTTGTATCCGTCTTCTGGGTTATGTTGATACTTACTTTATTGTTGAATATCGAAAGTGGTATTAATAAAGATGATTGATGTTGACTTCAGTATGGGACATTGTGAGCATCAAAGTTCGTATTGATATCTAATTTGATATGACAACAAAATGAGTATTAGTATCAAGAGACCGGGTTTTGAATAAAGTTCTAATTCATTCCATTCTAAATTAATGTACTTTCTTTCAGATAGTAAGAGATTCTCGCTCGATGAATATACTTGATAGTGATTGAAAAGAAATAAAAGTATGCTACCAAGTGGTGAGTAGATGCAATTGCCGAGATTTTCCTTTTTAATTCTTGAATAGATGTAGAACATTCCAAAGTATCAGACGTCATGAACTCAGGATATCAGGCGCAGACGGATGGAAAGTACAAGAAATCGATTAAAAACTCTAGAATATGACTAGAAAATGATCATAGGCCAGACTAACCGAACAGAAGGAGACATGAAAAGTAGAGTAGAACAGTCAGTGAAAATAGAAAATTCATGAACATGAATTATTGGAACTAGACAGAAAAGAAGATTAGTGTGAATTAAGTTAGTCCTTTGAGACAATGAGATAGATCATTCGATTGTGAATGAGTTGGTCTTGTTGTCACAGGTATAACGAGTTCATAAGACTTCATGTGTGTATGACCCGGAAGAGTGATTTAGCTCCAAATGTATGAAGTAAAGATTGAGTTAGGGGTTGCATGAGCAACTGATAAAATTAATGACTGTAGGAGACCGTTGAGTTGTGATTAAGGTGATGAGAACTGAGAAATTATAAGAAAGATACTTGGAAAACATCATGGTCTGTTCCTTAGCATGATTCTAAGGACGGAATCCTTTTAAGGGGGAAGGATGTAACGCCTGAGAAATATTATGTAAGTATTTTTATCAATAAATAATTATTATGTGATTTTTCTGTGAATTTTGGTGAATTATTGGATGATTGATATTAATATTTGGATGTGTATTTCTGATAAAAAGTTAAATATTTTAATCTTTAATTATCCAGAATTAAATCTAGATAATTTTGGTATTTTTCTGGTAATTTTTAGAATATTATATGATTTTATAAGGATTTATAGAAATTAATAATGATTATTTTTACATAATTATAAAATTACTTTTTAGAACCAGAAATCGTCCCACTTCAACCGGTTTTGCGTTTTTACAACCCAAAACTCTTCCCAAAACTCCTTTCTAACCTAATCTGATAATTCTGAACACTTTCCGTGATTTGACTTTTCCGATCCGGGGTACGGTTTGACCTGTACGAGTCCCGGTGTTAAATTTTCTATACGCAAATCATTTTATAGTCCGATAAAAATTCGTATCCTCGAAAGGCGAGATATTATTACTTTAATTTCGTATAAAGTATTTTATAGGAAGCTTTGTTTTGATAATTATCCAATTCTGATATTAAGATCATATCGTTTTTTTAGTTACTTAGTGCTAAGTAACCTATTTCAGATACGATATGTAAATGTAATTATCGAATTATTAAATAAATAAAATATGTGATGATTCCGTCAGCTATGTGTTGCTGTATTATTAATTGTTTGTGATTTGTTGGATGCGAAGATTAATTTTGTAATTAATTATTGGGTTGTATGAACTTAATTCATTTTTAATGTGATTGTATTGAATATTTATTCTTATAGATGTTAAAATTATCTCTAAAATTATTTTTATTGTTTCATAATTTTATTTATTATTTTTAGGGGTTTATAAAATTTAGAAATCAATATTTTATTTGTTAATTATCTTTAACTGATTTTCTGATTTCATTTAATTGTAAAATCAGTATTTAATTTCAGAATTCTTCAAAAATTATGAAAATTTTATTTTATTAAGTTTGGAATATTTCAAGAATTTTAAAACTATTTCGGGAATTTTCTGGCTTTTATTTAATTGCATGTTTATTCGTTAAGATTGTAAAATACGGGTCTGAAGGCGCGTTCCAAAAACAAATGATTTTTTTTGAATTGTAAAATTTTTAAAAATTAGTTTTAACTATCTCGGGAATTTTAAATATATATTCTGATAAATTTTGGATGGTGGTTACTCGTAAGTTAATTATTAAAAACGTAAATTACGGTACCAAACGGGACACTATCGTGTATAAAATAAATTAGAGAAAACGAAATTAAAACCCTCAATTTATCCCTGCACCCCCACCGCCTTTCTTCCTCTCTCCTCTCTGTCAATCTCTCAATCTCTCTCGGTCTTTTCTCTCCCTCCCTTCTCTCTCTTAATCCCTCATCGTTCCTCTTTTCTTTCTTGTGTTCTTTTATTTTCTTCTCCGATTTCCTTTCCTTGTCGCCGCCTCTGCCCCGTTTTTCCGGTAAGACGGCCGTCCTGCTCAATTTTCCGGCCATCTGTCTGCATATGCGCGCGTTCTGTGCGCGTTTTTGTGTGTGTTATTGTGGTGTGCGTGTGTTCATTGTGCATGTGTGTCTGTGTGGCTGTATTACCCTGTTCGGTTGCTATTTCTTTTAAGCTCCGGTTGCCTCCTCTTTTTTCGGCATGGCAACCGGCTGTTCTTTGGCGCGTGGCTATCACGGCTGCGTTTTTCTGGTTACCCCTTTTTCCGATTGCAATTGCTTTGTTGCAGTTAACTATTGCCTTGTTGTTGTTCTGTTCGATGATTGTGATTGATTAAAGTTTCTTATTTTATTTTCTGCAGGATATTAATTAGATAATATTCGAATGAATTATTTGAGAAAACTTCGTGAAATAAATTATTCATGCAGAAAAATTATTAATAATTAATCGGTGAATTTCGTGTTGGACGTCCGATATAAACGGAAACCCGCGAATTTTACCGCCGTCGGCGATGAGCCTCGGTGAGCCGACGGTGGACGGTGATGATTTTATCTGAGTCCTACGAATAAAATAAAAATACGAACAAAAACATAAAATACAAATAAAAATAATTAATAACTGAATTGTATCGGTGAATAGGATTGGTGTATGGATTCTGAATTGGATGATTGTGTTGGATTGTTGTTGTGGATCGACGTCGAATTGTTTCGACGGGTAGGCCGATAAACAAAGGAAACGCTACCCGATTTTCGGGAAATTAATTCCGAAAATACGGGAACATAACCTATGATTATCAGAGACGTCGAATAAAAGTAAATAATTATATCATACGAACCTAGTTGTGTGTTGTGATAAAAATATTTTATAATCCATTACCCTATTATTTTCAAACAACAAATATACATACTTTCCGAAAATAAACACCGAACCGAGTTTCAAAGATGTGAACCATAATTGTTATGTGTATTTCAATAATACATATAAATACGAGTTGGGTTATAAAATCGTATGGGTAGAAGCGATAGTGGTATTATGTTAAGAGAAACGATTATCTGAATTAGGGTATTTCAACCCTGTAGGTCGTAGACGGAAAACCCGAGTATCAACATCGGACTAGGAATAATCTAGTGATTAGACGTCGAGATCAATGAAGTTCCAATCGAAGAACTTGAGTGTTGGGATCGTATCCAAAATGGGATAGTAGTTTGACGATAAAAGCCGAACGATCAAGTCGAATCAAAATCAACTAGTAATAGCAATTAAAGCTTATTGAGGCAAGTATTCCCGAACTTTCTTTTAAATACTGCAAGTATTCCTGATTTTTCTTTTGAAATACTGCAAATATTTATTCGTTCCTATTTTAAGTTCATAATAGTTACCTGTTTTACATTTCGCTGCAATTACTCTAATTATGCATGTTCTTTTTATTCTTATTCCTATAATTCGATTGCTCTCTTGAGCAAATACCCATTCTTTCGGGTTATTTGTGAACCCTGAATTGGGATCTTTTGAATTCAAAATGATTTGATATCAAAATACTCCACGTGCTGAATAGTGATATTTTGGGGATTGAGTTTTACTTAATCCTAAGGGTCGGGACATAGCCGGTGCCTTGAGATGGGCCGTAGTGCCTGGGGACCCGACTGGATCTATACAGGTTGGTATAGATCTGCGCTGTATTCTGACTGATCAGCAGAATATAGATTTGAACTAGTGTCCAGTCTAATTTGTTGTTGATCGCCATTAATGGCATTCTCTCTCAAATTGTTTTATGATTCCAACGACGGACAAAACCCTGATTCAGGAGATGAATCGGGGAATCGCTCGTCATTTTTGGATTTTACTTAAAGGCTGGTGACAGCCAACGTTTATTTGCTCAACTCACTCAATTAAATAGAATTGTTTAAAATTGTTTAAAGATTTTGTATAGAAGTTTTTCCTTTGATATTAATGCCTCAAACTCAAATTATATACTTGCTGGGCATTTTTGGCTCACTCTTACTTTGTAAATTCTTATTTCTGCCAGAAACAGATAAGGATAAAATTGAATAGCTTTGATAGACAGCAAAAGTTAGAGAAATTTCCGATGCGAGAGGTTGAAGGTGTTAGAAGAATGTGACAAGAGCATTAGTTCAAAGGTATTTACACTTGTCTTCTTAGTTATTGTGAGTTGTAAAGGGTTAGAGTCTTGTTTCATACCATAAACCTGTAAACGATCCGGATTTAAGGGGTTAATTGAATATTCTTTTATTTTATGTAAAGATTGTTTAGTGACACCAAATCTTGACCCCGGATTTGGGTTGTTACATATAGGGTGCAAAGTGACTCTAATATGGTGAAAAGTGACTTACATGGTTGATTAGAGCCAAATTGTGGAACAAAAATAACTTGTA